>NC_142811.1:45046023-45272218 GCF_049724085.1 Artemia sp. Qi Xiang Cuo | reverse complement strand
TTTTGGATATCTCTCTCACTATGACTCTGTTTGTGTGTCGTGTCTGTGCGTGTCTCGTTTCTATGTGTGTGTGTCATCTCTGTGGGTATGCTATTTGCATGCCTTTCCTTACATTTTAACATACATTTTAACTCCACATTTTCAACCAGACTGGTTTTTTAGACAACACACTCCAAATTTTCAACCAGACTGGTTTTTTAGACAACACACCCACAGAGATGACACACACACATAGAAACGAGACGCGCACAGACACGACACACAAACAGAGTCATAGTGAGAGAGATATCCAAAAAGTTGGGTTGACCTAGGTTCACTTAGAGTGGCGCAAAGTTCATTTTGAATTTCTTACGTTGAAATGCAAGAGTTGGAATATTTTAGTAGTGTTTAGTTGTGATTTACCTTGTCACAGTTACATTTTCTTGATTTTTCAAAGTTCATTTTGAATTTCTTTCGTTGAAATGCTAGAGTTGGAATATTTCAGTATTGTTTTGTTTTTTTTTTACTTGTAACTTTTTATTTTTATTTTTTTTTAAAAATTTAATTTTTATTTTCTTTCGCTGAAATGCAAGAGTTGGAATAGTTCAGTAGTGTTTGGTTGTGGTTTACCTTGTCACAGTTACATTTTCTTGATTTTTCAAAGTTCATTTTGAATTTCTTTCGTTGAAATGCAAGAGTTGGAATATTTCAGTAGTGTTTGGTTGTGGTTTACCTTGTCACAGTTACATTTTCTTGATTTTTCAAAGTTCATTTTGAATTTCTTTCGCTGAAATGCAAGAGTTGGAATATTTCAGTAGTGTTTGGTTGTGGTTTACCTTGTCACAGTTACATTTTCTTGATTTTTCAAAGTTCATTTTGAATTTCAGTAGTGTTTGGTTGTGGTTTACCATGTCACAGTTACATTTTCTTGATTTTTCAAAGTTCATTTTGAATTTATTTCGATGAAATGCAAGAATTTTCTTGATTTTTCAAAGTTCATTTTTAATTTCTTTAGTTGAAATGCAAGAGTTGGAATATTTCAGTAGTGTTTGGTTGTGGTTTACCTTGTCACAGTTACATTTTCTTGATTTTTCAAAGTTCATTTTGAATTTCTTTAATTGAAATGCAAGAGTTGGAATATTTCAGTCGTGTTTGGTTGTGGTTTACCTTGTCAAAGTTACATTTTCTTGATTTTTAAAATTTCATTATGAATTTATATAGTTTAAAATCAAGAGTTGTAATCTTTAATTTGTTATTTGTAGATTATTAAATATTCAAGGTTAAATTTTATTTTTAATTATATTTTATTTATTTATATATTTATTTTAAATTATAAATTTGGACTATTTCTGTAGTGGGTTGTCGATTTTGACAGTGGCTCTTTTTATTGTTCCTTTTATTTATAAGTTCTTTTCGTTGTTTTTTATTTGATTTTCAATTGGGTTTTTATTTAATTAGTGTGTTATTGTGGTGTATATTCTCACACTTACATTTTATTGTTTTTTCAAAGTTCATTTTGAATTTCTTTCGTTGAAATGCAAGAGTTGGAATATTTCAGTCGTGTTTGGTTGTGGTTTACCTTGTCACGGTTACATTTTCTTGATTTTTCAAAGTTCATTTTGAATTTTTTTCGTTGAAATGCACGAGTTGGAATATTTCAGTAGTGTTTGGTTGTGGTTTACCTTGTCACAGCTACATTTTCTTGATTTTTCAAAGTTCTTTTTGAATTTCTTTCTTTGTAATGCAAGATTTTTAATCTTTATGTGTTTGTTTTTTTTGTTTTACACTGTCTCTTTAAGCATATATTTTTTTTTATAATTTCTTTTTGTATTTCTTTCGTTGTTTTGAAAGAGTGGGACTCTTTCAGTAGTGTTTGCTTGTGGTTTACCCTGTCACAGTTACATTTTCTTGATTTTTCAAAGTTCATTTTGAATCATTCAAGAAACGTGATTAAACACGTTTTTAAACTACATGCTATTTGCATGCCTTTCCTTACATTTTAACATACATTTTAACTCCACATTTTCAACCAGACTGGTTTTTTAGACAACACACTCCACATTTTCAACCAGACTGGTTTTTTAGACAACACACCCACAGAGATGACACACACACATAGAAACGAGACACGCACAGACACGACACACAAACAGAGTCATAGTGAGAGAGATATCCAAAAAGTTGGGTTGACCTAGGTTCACTTAGAGTGGCGCAAAGTTCATTTTGAATTTCTTTCGTTGAAATGCAAGAGTTGGAATATTTCAGTAGTGTTTAGTTGTGGTTTACCTAGATCACAGTTACATTTTCTTGATTTTTCAAAGTTCATTTTGAATTTCTTTCGTTGAAATGCAAGAGTTGGAATATTTCAGTAGTGTTTGGTTGTGTTTTACCTTGTCACAGTACATACAGCTTTCGTACTGCTCACTTTTTTGCAATGTGTAGGAACCAGCGTGGACTCCCCGCTCGTTTGGAAAGGTGTCAAGTAAAGGCATGCAAATAGCATTTAGTTTAAAAACGTGTTTAATCACGTTTCTTGAATGATTCAAAATGAACTTAGAAAAATCAAGAAAATGTAACTGTGACAGGGTAAACCACAAGCAAACACTACTGAAATATTCCAACTCTTGCATTTCAACGAAAGAAATTCTAAATGAACTTTGAAACATCAATAAAATGTATCTGTGACAGTGTAAACCACAACCAAAAAATATTTAAATATTCCAACTCTTCAATTTCAAATACATAAATTAAAAATGAACTATTAAAAATCAATAACTTTTATCTTTTATAATGTATATCAAAATAAACAAATCATGATATAGTCCAACTCGTTCATTTAATAGAAAAAAAATTCAAAATAAACTTTGAAAAATCAATAAAATGTTTCCGTGACAAGGTAAACCACAACCAAACACTACTGAAATATACAAACTCTTGCATTTCAACGAAAGAAATTCAAAATGAACTTTGAAAAATCAAGAAAATGTAACTGTGACAAGGTAAACCACAAACGAACGCAACTGAATGAGAAAATCAATTGAAATTCAACGAAAGAAATTCAAAAAAAACTTTGAAAAATCAAGAAAAGGTAACCGTGACAAGGTAAACCACAACCAAACACTACTGAAATATTACAACTCTTTAATTTAAAAGAAATAAAGTCAAAATGAAATTTTAATTTTAAATAAAATTTAAAGTTTAAAATTTAAAACACACCAACAAACTTCTTAATTATTACAAATCTTTATTTTAAACTAAATAAATTAAAAATGAAATTTTAAAAATAAAGAAACTATAACTGTGACAAGGTAAACCACAACCAAACACTACTTAAATATTCAAACTCTTGCATTTCAACGAAAGAAATTCGAAATGAACTTTAAAAAATCAAGAAAATGTAACTTTGACAAGGTAAACCACAACCAAACACTACTGAAATATTCCAACTCTTGCATTTCAACTAAATAAATTCAAAATGAACTTTGAAAAATCAAGAAAATTCTTGCATTTCAGCGAAAGAAATTCAAAATGAACTTTGAAAAATCAAGAAAATTTAACTGTGACATGGTAAACCACAACCAAACACTACTGAAATTCAAAATGAACTTTGAAAAATCAAGAAAATGTAACTGTGACAAGGTAAACCACAACCAAACACTACTGAAATATTCCAACTCTTGCATTTCAGCGAAAGAAATTCAAAATGAACTTTGAAAAATCAAGAAAATGTAACTGTGACAAGGTAAACCACAACCAAACACTACTGAAATATTCCAACTCTTGCATTTCAACGAAAGAAATTCAAAATGAACTTTGAAAAATCAAGAAAATGTAACTGTGACAAGGTAAACCACAACCAAACACTACTGAACTATTCCAACTCTTGCATTTCATCGAAATAAATTAAAAATGAAATTTTAAAAAATCAAGAAAATCTAACTGTGACAATTTAGACCCCAACCAAACACTACTGAAATATTCCAACTCTTCCATTTCAACGAAAAAAATTCATAATGAATTTTAAAAAATCAAGAAAATGTAACTGTGACAAGGAAAACCATAACTATAAGATACTGAAATATTCCAAATCTTGCATTTCAACGAAAGAAAATAAAAAATAACATTTGAAAAATAAATAAAATGAAATTTTGACAAGGTAAACCACAACCAAACAGTACTGAAATATTCCAACTCTTGCATTTCAACGAAACAAATTAAAAATGAACTTTGAAAAATCAAGAAAATGTAACTGTGTCAAGGTAAAACACAACCAAACACTACTGAAATATTCCAACTCTTGCATTTCAACGAAAGAAATTCAAAATGAAATTTGAAAAATCAAGAAAATGTAACTGTGTCAAGGTAAACCACAACCAAACACTACTGAAATATTCCAACTCTTGCATTTCAACGAAAGAAATTCAAAATGAACTTTGAAAAATCAAGAAAATGTAACTGTGACAAGGTAAACCACAACCAAACACTACTGAAATATTCCAACTCTTGCATTTCAACGAAAGAAATTCAAAATGAACTTTGAAAAATCAAGAAAATGTAACTGTGACAAGGTAAACCACAACCAAACACTACTGAAATATTCCAACTCTTGCATTTCAATGAAAGAAATTCAAAATGAACTTTGAAAAATCAAGAAAATGTAACTGTGACAAGGTAAACCACAACCAAACACTACTGAAATATTCCAACTCTTGCATTTCAACGAAAAAAATTCAAAAAGAACTTTGAAAAATCAAGAAAATGTAACTGTAATAAGGTAAACCACAACCAAACACTACTGAAATATTCCAACTCTTGCATTTCAGCGAAAGAAATTCAAAATGAACTTTAAAAAAACAAGAAAATGTAACTGTGACAAGGTATACCATAACCATACACTACTGAAATATTCCAACTCTTGCATTCAAACGATAGAAATTCAAAATGAACTTTGAAAAATCAAGAACATGAAACCGGGACAAGGTAAACCACAACCAAACACAACTGAAATATTCCAACTCTTGCATTTCAACGAAAGAAATTCAAAATGAACTTTGAAAAATCAAGAAAATGTAACTGTGACAAGGTAAACCACAACCAAACACTACTGAACTATTCCAACTCTTGCATTTCAACGAAAGAAATTCAAAATGAACATTTAAAAATAAAGAAAATGTAACTGTGACGAGGTAAACCACAACCAAACACTACTGAAATATTCCAACTCATGCATTTCAACGAAAGAAATTCAAAATGAACTATTAAAAATCAAGAATATGTAGATGCGATAAAGTAAACCACAACCAAACACTAATGAAATATTCCAACTCTTACATTTCAGCGAAAGAAATTCAAAATGAACTTTGAAAAATCAAGAAAATGTAATTGCGACAAGGTAAAACTGCAAAACTCAATTCCTCCTAGAATTATTTCAACTAAATACTTACCCCCGCCTCATACGTACCATTTTTCCGTACCATCCACAAAAATGAATTCCTCCTCGACTTATTTTAACTAAATACTTACCCCCGCCCTAGAAAGTTCGGAAAAACACGATAGACTTATTTATAGTGAAGCTTTTCTTAGTAGCATTTTTACACTAATATTTAAAAAGTACCATTTTTCTAAACCATCCATAAAACTCAATGCCTCCTAGAATTATTTAAACTAAATAGTTACCCCCGCCCTAGAAAGTTCGGAAAAACACGATTGCCTTATTTATAATGAAGCGTTTCCTAGTCGTATGTTTACCCGAATATTTAACAAGTATAATTTTTCCATACCATCCATAAAACTCAATTCCTCCTAGAATTATTTACACTAAAAAGTTACCCTCGCCCCAGAAAGTTCAGAAAAACACAATAGCCTTATTTATAGTGAAGCGTTTCTTAGTCGTATGATTATCCGAATATTTAACAAGTACCATTTTTCCACACCAGCCACAAAAATCAATTCCTCCTAGAATTATTTAAACTAAATACTTACCCCCGCCCTAGAAAGTTCAGAAAAACACAATAGCCTTATTTATAGTGAAGTGTTTCTTAGTCGTATGTTTACCCGAATATTTAACAACTACCATTTTTCCACACCAGCCACAAAACTCAATTCCTCCTAGAATTATTTAAACTAAATAGTTACACCCGCCTAGAAAAATCGAAAAAACATGATAGCATCATTTACAGTGAAGGGTATCTTAGTCGTATATCTATCCAAATATTTAACATCTACCAATGGTCCGAACCAGCCATATCTATCAAGTTATCCAATAATAAATCAATCGAAATAGTTACCCCCGCCCTAGAAAGTTCGGTAAAACACGATTGTCTAATATATAGTGAAATAGTCTTTAACCATATGCTCCCACACCTACCTAGCACTTGCAATTGTTCCTTATACTACATAAGAATCCAAAACTCCAATAATAATTTAAACTAAATAGTTATCTCCGCCCTAGAAAGCTCAGAAAAACACCATAGCCTTATTTATAGTGAAGTGTTTCTTAGTCGTTTGTTTATTCGAATATTTAACAAGTACCATTTTTCTACACCAGCCACAAAAATCAATTCCTCCTAGAATTATTTAAACTAAATACTTACCCCCGCCCTAGAAAGTTCAGAAAAACACAAAAGTCTTATTTATAGTGAAGTGTTTCTTAGTTGTATGTTTACCCGAATATTTAACAAGTACCATTTTTCAACACCATCCATAAAACTCAATCACTCCTAGAATTATTTAAACTAAATAGTTACCACTGCCCTAGAAATTTCTGAAAAACACGATAGCCTTATTTATAGTGAAGCGTTTCTTAGTCGTATGTTTACCCGAATATTTAACAAGTACCATTTTTCAACACCATCTACAAAACTGAATTCCTCCTAGAATTATTTAAACTAAATAGTTACCACCACCCTAGAAAGTTCGGAAAAACACGATAGCCTTATTTATAGTGAAGCGTTTCTTAGTCGTATGTTTACCCGAATATTTAACAAGTACTATTTTTCCATACCATCCGCATTAATTCAAAAACATTCAAAAATTAAATAAAGAAAAACAAGTTTTTTTTAACTTAAAGTGAGTACCGACGTTAAAACTTAAAAAGAACAGAAATTATTCTGTATATGAAAGGGGCTGTCCCCTCCTCAACACCTCGCTTTTTACGCAAAATTTTGACTTTCTCACGACTCTTTTTTTAAAACAATAAAAAACTTTCGCGAAAAGCGCGCGGCGGTGGGGAGGGGGCAGCCCCTTTCATATATGAAATAATTTCTGTTCAGTTTAAGTTTTACCGTCGTTCCTTGCTTTAATTTAAAAAAACTTGTTTTTTTTTTATTTAATCTACTTAATAAGTTAAAAAAAAATTATTGTTTTAATTGATGGTAGAAATGATAACCATCACGTAGATACGAGCATTAGCTTTTCGAATGAGTCATTAAACGTCAATCTAAAAGTGCTGGTAGTCCACTAGCCCTAGCTTTTCCACTTGAGACATTGCACCAAAAGTGCCGTTTTTAGTGCCGTTTTGAAGTTGCTGATGGTTGAATTTATAGGAAGAACGTAGATATGAGTAATATCTTTTATACGAGCTACTAAAAATCTGTAAAGATACCTGCGATACCAATACGCCCAAAAATAATACGTCCGATACCGATACACTGTGCAGCCCTTTCCCCAGGGGACTTGGAGGGTCATAATATCACCAACACCAAATATATTTGACTCTAGCAATGTCACTTGTAAGTGTCAAATCTATTAAATATCTGATGTAAGCACCCCATTCTTTAATTACCCGTGAGACATTCTTAAGCATCGCAATACCCCTACGCTAATACCTTTTCGCAAAAAATTCGCAAATCTCGTAAACTAAAGAAGTAATTACCCTTTTCAAGAACATTACTCGTTATATTAATGAAACCCATGAAACGAATAGCCAAGTTTTAAAAAAAAAACCTACTAATCAACTTATAGATGAATGACCACGGATTTAACATAAAAAAAAAAACTTGTATATAATGAACTATAAATCTACGTCAGAAAAACTTGTCCTTAATAGGACCGGTATTAAATGACCCTGGTAACCCCAATTCGTTTAAAATACACACACATATCATCACCAATCAAGTTATACTCGTTCCTCTTGGCAAAGAGTTTAATGACCTGCAAAATTAACAGAAAAAAACTGTTTGTACGGGGGCGTTGTAGAATAACATGATATCTGCTATAGGTCTGTTAGAATAACATGATATCTGCTATATGTCTGCGCAATATGGTACTTCTTTGTCTACTGTTACCTGCACAGGGCAGGGGGAGGTATGAGGAATATCTCTATAAGGGAGACCTGATCAACGAGCCACTCTTGAAACTTGTTAAAATTACGACTGTGAATTTGATGAGAATGTTAGATTCACTTTGATATTTAAGACCCAAGCCCTGAGAAATATTTGGAGGGGTGCACTTTTTCAGGGATGAATGCCATTCTCGAAGCAGTGTTTTCCGAATACTAAACTTGAAAGTAAAAAACAAGGATGGAAGATGAGACTAGTAACATTCTTCACTCTTAGAAAACTTTAGATCAAACAT
Organism: Artemia sp. Qi Xiang Cuo; assembly: GCF_049724085.1. NCBI lineage: Eukaryota > Metazoa > Arthropoda > Branchiopoda > Anostraca > Artemiidae > Artemia > Artemia sp. Qi Xiang Cuo. The sequence goes on along the minus strand of NC_142811.1, from coordinate 45,263,665 downwards.
TTCGTAGCAACAAATTATAAGTATAGAGCCTTGTTAATAGAAGTCGACATTCGAAAAACGAAGTTTCTAAAACAATTTATACGTTATTTAGAACAATTTTAACAATTTATTGATACGTCAAAAGCATCTAGTAATCAGGCTGATTCTAAATCATCCAACAATTCTAAATGAAGTCGCAAAAAGGTAATAACATATGAAAATTTAGGTTATCATAGACAGCAATTTTTTTTGGCACTTTTTTTTGCACAAAGTTTGCACTTTACTGAAAAAATACAAATGAATGTGTATTGTCAGTTTAATATACATATACTGATATTTAGTAATCAAAATGTTAAAATTATTTTATTTATTATAGTTATAAAAGTAAAAACATTTATATTTTTTTCAGTAAAGTGCAAGTTATGTTCTGGCCATGGGAAGGCATAGGGGTTTTGCACCCAATTCATGTTAATTTCTGCTCGTTTTGGGCTTAATTCGGTTAATTATCGTAATTTCTGTATCTGTTGGGTTTCATTTACTTGTCAGTTTTGATTTATGATAGCTCAACTCTTGGTAGACTTTCTGATTATGTTTTTGCTCATTTTTTGGTTGATGTAGATCTTTAATTTTCTATAATAAACTTATTTTGTGAAAAAGTTTTTTTAAATTAATTTGAGTAAAAGGGGATGAACACTCCGAGGTGGTTTCTATATTGATGATAATTATTCGATAAAATTCAGCATGTATGAGAGCCATAAAACCACTATTTACAAAAACATATTATTTCCTATTTTTCCAAAGAATGATGGTCGCACAGGCATGTTTGTTTTTGCTTTATTTTTTTTCACAGGAGGAAGGTCGTATTGGACCAGCATTTGTATGCTGCTAAAAAATTTCTCATTCAAAAGACAAATTAAAGATCTAGTGAAAGTAAATGGGAAACTTATAGGAGTTGGATATTGAGTGATTTAACATGAGACGAAAGGGATCAAAAACTATTATTGTCAAATACAATGTAGTGTCTGGTAATTTCATTACAAAGGTAGAAAGGTGTCTTTATTTTCGCATTTTAAAAATCAAAATCTCGTTCGCACAAAGTGGGACCAAGGCTAGCCTATAAGAATTTTGGTAAGCTAAGTAGACTAGTTGATTTTAAGCTAATAGGCCTACTTGGATAGAATTGTGCATTCTTAACCTTCCCCTGCATTGTAAGTACCTGAAAAGAAAAGTATGTTGCAGTTTCAGGTCGAACAAAGTCATCAACCGTTAAGTGGCGTTGGTGGCTTCTTTTCCGAAACTAACGCTAGTTTGTACTCGCATATACGATCCTTACTCTTTGGATCCAGTGCCCTCTTTAAGAAAAAAAGGTCACAACCCAGTGAAGGACTAATTTCCATCATTGTGTCCCGTAAAACAGTAATTTTATTTAGAACTGGACCAAAAGGTTCCGCAAAACATGAATTTGGTACCCGGTTTGGGCCTCTGGATCTAAAATGAGGGCAGTAGCGTCACAATTTCGGTATCCCGAAAATTTAAATACATTTGGAATGGGGGGTACAGATTAATAGTTTCAGAGCAACGGCAAATCAGTAAAATAGTGTAAATAGAATGAAAGTAAATCTGATGGATATTGATAGTGTTATCGATATCGTATTATATGGTGTTATGTCGATACTATTATAGTATTATTGAGTATTATTGATGGGTATTAATATCGAAGTTCCAAATCTATTTTTGCCGTGAAATCATAAATAATAAAAAAAAAAAAAAAAAAAAAAAAAAAAAACAAGAACAAGTCATCGTTAAAGTGGTACCTCCTCAGTGTGCATTGTTGCTCTAACAAAGGAAAAATGCTAGATAAAAATTTCCCAGAAGCCCCCCCCCCTCGAAACAAATTTTTTTTTTTAGAACAGAAACGTTAGAAAGCTTCTATCCCGACTTTAGGCGCCTTTGGGTCCCCGGAATTTCCAGATTTTAGATCCCAAAGAGCACCAGCCTGGAAACCGAAGAATTGATTTTAGTTAGAATCTAAAATGTCATCAAAGGAATTTTCTAATATTTATTGGAAGGGTATTTATAGACTATGAACTCCCAAATACTAGCGTGTGGCATGGTGTTCGTCCCTTTTTGTACGCTACTCCAATTTTTGCCAAATTATAAGAAAGTTTTTTAGCTGCGTGGTTGAAAGTAAAGATAATTCCATATGATGACCTTGGGTAATTTAAAAACCTACGTTCTACATTCATCATTCGCTCTCTTGTTCACAAATTCACACATTCTTCACACATTCACAAATCTTGTTCGCCATATGGACAAAATATGTGATAAATTTAAATACTCTATTACCTCTATTACCTGGGTAGGAGTGGAATTACAAAAAGATTTGATTTAACTAACTACACCACATTGGTAGAAAAATTCCGGAATGAATCTCAAGCTGGCCCTATTAAATAAGAATAATTGTGTTTTCCTGTCCAATGAACCAAAACTAGTTAAAAGTCTACAAATTTACCTCAGCCTTATATTTTAATCTTTTGCCAATTTACAATGGTGTGTCCCAGTGATCTCTGCTAGCCCCAAATTTATTCTTTGTGATAATAAACAACCTTGGCATCAATTTAAAATTTGATTATGTTTAACTGCCTTAGACACATGCTAAAAAAAAAAAATCTAAAATGTAACCCAACGGATATCCTGGAATAGATCGTTAAAAGAAAACAATTTTATTATTAGTTTCCTTAAGTCTCATCCTTTTCCTACTCACCCTATACCTCCTGAAATGTCAGTTAGTGCTGTGAAGGTACTGGATGTTGCCACCTCAAGTTATTTAGGACGGCTTTAACATATTGATGATATTTGAAACGTGCAAATACCGTATTCTTCTTCACTAAATTCTTTAAAAAGTTAAATATATTATATCGTACTGTTCAACTATTGTACCCCTCCTCCTTTACGTCCCGTTTGGTATGTCCCATACGCCGGTACGCCTGTCCCGTCCCATCCCGTCCTCTACGCCTGTCCCGTTTGGTAATTTGGCATCTATAACGAATTGTCGGACAAAATGGAGGCAGGTCAAAACAGATACTAAAAAATTATCTATAAAGAGGTTAAGTCGTTTATATTTCTATTTTCGCAGGGCGATTCTGGTCACCGCTATAGAAAAGAGAAAAAAAAAATATCCTCGCGTTTCGGCGGTAATGCCCTTTATAGACCCCGTACAAAATCCCTATCCTTAGTAATTTACTCTCCACTACCATTAAATCTTACCTCTCTTTTCTGATTCAACAAAAATCACATTTTAACCCTAATAAAACTTGCCAGAGAAAGTTACAAAACGAACTTTTTTCCATACATAAATGAAATGTTAGATAAATAAATTTCTCTTGTTTTTCCATCTCATTTTTATCAAAATTCTATAAAGTTTATCTACTAATTTTCAATATTTTATTTCTATAGTGTGTTTTTTACTAAATTCATTAAAAAAATTCTGTCCCCTAGTAATTTTACTAAAACAACATTACCCCTATAGTATAGGGAAAGCATTAAATAACTGTCATATGTGTTAATAAATAGAAAAAAAAACAATTCCAATGAGCCATCCCCATCTTTGTGTTGCATCAATACTATAGTTTTGATTGTTTTAATCTTTTTGACAAGTTGATTTTTATATCTCCTATATATATATATATATATATATATATATATATATATATATATATATATATATATATATATATATATATATATATATATATATATATATATATATATATATATATATATATATATATATATATATATATATATATATATATATATATATATATATATATATATATATATATATATATATATATATATATATATATATATATATATATATATATATATATATATATATATATATATATATATATATATATATATATATATATATATATATATATATATATATATATATATATATATATATATATATATATATATATATATATATATATATATATATAATATAAGTAGGGAGTACATATGGAATTTGCCCAGGTTATGTTCCCTGGCAGCTTTCCAAGACAGATTACCAGACTAGTTATTTGGCAGTGTATAATGTAGTCAAGCATGTTTTGAGAGTTTGGTCGTAATAATATAATGTGGTCAAACAGGTTTTTTTCTGTTTTTGTTGTCAATTGCACAATGAATGTACGTCGTCAGTTCACGTGTACATTCTTAAAAAACTGGTACATTTAGAAAGGGGTAATGAGCTTTGCGAATTGGAGTGTAGGATTCGCGAATTTGATCCTATTAGGGATTTACTTGAAATAAAACAATTTAACTAGAAATGGCTGAAAAGTGTTTTGGGGGAGATGGGGTGTCTGTGTACTGCATAAAACACTTTTGAGTTTTGGACTGTGTTTTAAGTTTAAAATAGTTTAACTTACCCTTTCTTCTTAAATTTCTGCGGGCAGGGGAGGGGGGGTCATTTTTGGAGGGTCAATCAAAAATGCACAGACTCGAAAAAAAACTTGGTCTGCCTCAAGGGGAAGGCTCAGAGCCCCTTCGTTCCCCCATTTCTGAGGGCAGGGGAGGGGGGGGGGTCAATTTCGGAGGGAAAACCAAAAATACTCAGAATCGAAAATAAATGGGATCTGCCTCAAGGGCAAGGCTCAGAGACCCTTCGTTCCCCCATTTCTGAGGGCAGGGGAGGGGTTCAATTTTGGAGGGAAAACCAAAAATACTCAGAATTGAAAATAAATGGGATCTGCCTCAAGGGCAAGGCTCAGAGACCCTTCGTTTCCCCATTTCTGAGGGCAGGGGAGGGGGGGGTCAATTTTGGAGGGAAAACCAAAAGGCTCAGAATCGAAAATAAAGCGTGATCTGCCTCAAGGGCACGGCTCAGCGGCCCCGCCTTCCCCCAGTTCTGTGGGCCGGGGAGGGGGGGGGTCAATTTTGGAGGGAACACCAAAAATACTCAGAAACTAAAATAAACGGGATCGGCCTCACGGGTAAGGCTCAGCGGCCCCTCCTTCCCCCCTTTCTGAGGGCTGGGGTGGGGGGGTCAATTTTGGAGGGAAAATCAAAAATACACAGAATCGAAAATAAATGGGATCTGCCTCACGGGGAAGGCTCAGAGGCCCCTCCTTCTCCCATTTCTGAGGGCAGGGGTGGGGGGGTCAATTTTGGAGGGGAAACAAAAATGCTCAGAATCGAAGATAATTTCCATTCATCTTAGTTTTTAACAATGCTCCTTATTTCTAGTTGAAAATGCTTATTTTTTAATTTAATTGGGAATGAAAAGTCAAACTCTAACATAAAGAACTAGGTATTTTGGAGGGGGTATCTGATGAAATAATTTAGGTCGTATGATCAATTTAATTTATTTTTTAAATTCAATAGTTTTTCAGTAAGGACATTCGATATTCTAAAAGTGTATGATTAAAACTTTTACCTTGAGCATCGATGTTGTTAGCAGAATTTAAAAAAAGGACCGTTTATGAGGGCTGGCGTATCTGATGAAATAATTTAGTTCTTATGATCAATTTAATTTATTTTTTATTCAGTAGTTTTTCAGTAAGGACACTCGATATCCTAAAAGTGTTTGATTCAAACTTTTACCTTGAGCATCGATGTTGTTAGCAGATTTTCAAAAAAGGATCGTTTATGAAGGCTGGAGTATCTGATGAAATAATTTAGGTCGTATGATCTGTTTAATTTATTTTTTAATTCAGTAGTTTTTCAGTAAGGACACTCAATATCCTAAAAGTGTTTGATTCAAACTTTTACCTTGAGCATCTATGCTGTTATCAGAATTTCAAAAAAGGATCGTTTTTGAGTGCTTGCGTATCTGATGAAATAATTTAGGTCGTATGATCAATTTAATTTATTTTTTAATTCAGTAGTTTTTCAGTAAGGACACTCGATATCCTAAAAGTGTTTGATTCAAACTTTTACCTTGAGCATCTATGTTGTTAGAAGAATTTAAAAAAGGATCGTTTATGAGTGCTGTCGTATCTGATGAAATAATTTAGGTAGTATGATCAATTTAATTTATTTTTTAATGCAGTAGTTTTTTTCAGTAAGGACACTCGATATCCTAAAAGTTTTTGGTTCAAACTTTTACCTTGATAATCAATGTTGTTGGGTCCCAGTCCACCAGCCTGAATGATGGAAATCCACTAGCTCAGTATTGGGGTCTTAGTCCACCAGCCTGAATATTGGAAATCCACTAGCTCAGTATTGGGGTCTCAGTCTACCAACCTGAATGGTGGAAATTCACTAGCTCAAAATTAGTGTCTCAGTCGACCAGCCTGAATGGTGGAAATTCACTAGCTAAGTAGTGGTGTCTTAGTCCACCAGCCTGAATTCTTGAAATTCACTAGCTCAGAATTGGGATCTTAGTCAGTGTTCAGATTGGAGCGTTGGGGTCCGACTATCTGGGCTTTATATGTCAAGGTCTGAATGCTAAGCGGTGGACATGAGCTCGATTGGGACCCAATTGTGAAAATGGAAAAGAAAAAACATAAATATATTGTTGGTATGTGTGTAGAGCATGGCATGGTTACCGCTAGGGCAACAGTCTAACCGTTGACGGTTTTAGGTATCCGTGAATAAGTTCTAAGGCTAGAGTGGAAGTTGGAACAAATTTTTGGAGGTGCCCACCTCACCTGTCCAGAGTCTCAGCCAAGTGACCTCAAATTTGAAAAAGTGGAAATTGGCTCAGATTTTCTAAACTGAGCTGAGACAATGAATAGATACTATTGGGAAAGAAATTGGAGACGCTGGGCATCCGTGAACAAGTGCTAAATTGAGAGAGGATTTTGGGAAAATATTTGGGGGCGCCCACCCGCCCAGAGTCTCCGGCAGGTGACCAAAAAATTTAAAAAACACACAGAGACGACAGACAAAAAGAGACGAATCACACACAGAGAGGACAAACACACAGACATGACAAATAGAGACGACACATGCACAGAGACGATACACACAAACACAGAGAGACGAGACATACACACAGAAATGACAAACACACATAGAGACAATACACACAAAGCGACGTCACACACACACAGATAAGGCACACAAAACGATAAGGAACTCGCAAATATATTACAAACACACAGAAACGACACACACATACAATTATGACACATACATAGATATACCCAAGATATACTGAGGACAGACATATGTAGACGCAGCATCCAATGAGATGACATTAGTCAACAAATGACACACACACACAGAGTCCACTCACACACAAAGAGGACGAACACACAGAGACGACAGACACAAAGAGACGAATCACACACAGAGAGGACAAACACACAGAAACGACATATAGAGACGACACATGCACAGAGACGATACAAACACACAGAGTCAACACATACTGAGAGACGAGACACACACAAAGAAATGACAAACACACATAGAGACGACACACACAAAGAGACGTCACACACTCAGAGATACGAAACACACATAGAGACGACACACAAAAAGAGACAACACACACACAGAGATAACATCCAAACAGAGACGACACACACACACACACAGAGACGACACACACACAGAGACGGCACACTCAAAGTGACGACTTACACATAGAGACGACACACACACAGAGACGACAATCACACAGAAACGACACACACACGCACACACACACACAGAGAGACGACACACACATAGAGAGACGACACGCACACAGAGACGACAAACACACAGAGACAACACACACACACAGATACAAAACATCCGCAGAGACGACATATTCATAGAGACGACGCACACGTACAAAGTTCACACACACAGAGAGATGACAAACACGCAGAGACGGCCGACACACAGAGACGAATCACACACAGAGAGGACAAACACACAGAAATGACACTTAGAGACGACACATGCACAGAGACGATACACACACACAGAGTCAACACACTTTGAGAGACGAGACATACACACAGAAATGACAAACACACATAGAGACGACACACACACAGAGATGTCACACACACACAGATACGAAACACACATAGAGACGACACACACATAGAGACAACACACACAGAGACAACATCCACACAGAGACGACACACACACACACACACAGAGACGACACACACACAGAGACGGCACACTCAAAGTGACGACTTACACATAGAGAAAACACACACAAAGAGACTACAAGCACACAGACACGACACACACACAGAGAAACGACACACACAGAGAGAGACGACACTCACACAGCGACGACACACACACAGAGACAACACACACACAGATACGAAACATACACAGAGACGACACATGCACAGAGACAACACACACACACACACAGAGTCCACTCACACACAGAGAGGACAAACACACAGAGAGGACAGACACAAAGAGACGAATCACACACAGAGAGGAAAAACACACAGAAACGACACATAGAGACGACACATACACATAGACGATACACACACACAGAGTCAACACACACAGAGAGACGAGACATGGCTTATCTGATGAAATAATTTAGGTCGTATGATCAATTTAATTTATTTTTTTTAATACAGTAGTTTTTTTAGTAAGAAAACTCAAGACAACACGCACACAGAGAGAACACACACACACACAGATAAGAAACACACACAGAGAGGACACACTCAAAGTGACGACACACTCAAAGTGACGACTTACACATAGAGACGATAGACACACACACACACGCACATACACAGAGGCGACAAACACACAGAGACGAGACACACAGAGAGACGACACACACACACAGAGAGACGACAAACACACAGAGACAACACACACACGAAGAGACGACACACATACACACACACAGATACGAAACACACAAAGAGACTTAATTCAGTAGTTTTTCTCAGCAAGGACACTCGATATCTTAAAAGTGTTTGATTCAAACTTTTACCTTGAGAATCGATGTTGTTGGGTCCCAGACCACCAGCCTGAATGGTGGAAATCCACTAGCTCATAATTGGGGTCTTAGTCCAGCAGCCTGAATGGTTGAAATCCACTATCTCAGTATTGGTGTCTCAGTCAACCAGCCTGAAGGGTGGAAATGAACTCGCTCAGAATTGGGGTCTCAGTCCACCAGCCTGAATGGTGGAAATTCACTAGCTCAGAATTGTGGTCTTAGCCCACCAGCCTGAATGGTTGAAATTCACTAGCTCAGAATTGGGGTCTTAGTCAGTGTTCGGATTGGAGCGTTGGGGTCTGACTATCTGGGCTTTATTTTTCAAGGTCTGAATGCTAAGCGATGGACATGAGCTCGATTGGGACCCCATTGTGAAAATGGAAAACGAAAAACAAAAATATATTGTTGGTATGTGTGTGTAGAGCATGGCATGGTTACCGCTAGGGCAACAGTCTAACCGTTGACGGTTTTAGGTATCCGTGAATAAGTTCTAAGGCGAGAGTGGAAGTTGGGACAAATTTTTGGAAGTGCCCACCTCACCTGCCTAGAGTCTCAGGCAAGTGACCCTAAATTTGAAAAAGTGGAAATTGGCTCAGATTTTCTAAACTGAGCTGAGACAATGAATAGATACTATTGGGAAAGTGATTGGAGACGCTGGGCATCCGTGAACAAGTGATAAATTGAGAGAGGAATTTGGGAATATATTTGGGATGCCCACCCGCCCAGAGTCTCCGGCAGGTGACCCAAAAATTTTAAAAACACACAGAGACGACAGACACAAAGAGACGAATCAAACACAGAGAGGACAAACACACAGAAACGACGCATAGAGACGACACATGCACAGAGACGATACACACACACACAGAGTCAACACACACAGAGAGACGAGACACACACACAGAAATGACAAACAAACATAGAGACGTAACGCACACACACAGATACGAAACACACAGAGATATGACACACACATAGAGACAACACACACACACGCAGAGACAACATCCACACAGAGACGGCACACACACACAGAGACGAAACACACAAAGTGACGACTGACACAAAGAGACGACACACACACAGAGACAACAAACACACAGAGACGATAACGACAGGGAGAAGACAAACACACAGAGACGACAAACACAATGTGACGTCTTACACGCAGATACGACACACGCAGAGAGACGACAAACACACAATAATAACAAACACAGACAGACAACACCCAAAGAGAGACGACAAAAACACAGACACAACATACACAAAAATATGACACACACACAGCGACGACACACGCACAGAGAGGACAAACACACACACACATCACACACACACACAGAGACGACACACACATAGAGACAACACAGACATAGTGATGACAGACCCACAGATACGAAACACCCACGGAGACGACACATGCAGAGAGACGACACGCACACACAGAGTCCACTCACACACAGAGGGGATAAACACACAGAGACGACAGACACAAAGAGACGAATTACACATAGAGAGGACAAACACACAGAAACGACACATAGAGACGACACATGCACAGACACGATACACACACACAGAGTCAACACACACAGAGCGATAAGACACACACACAGAAATGACAAACACACATAGAGACGACACACACAAAGAGACGGCACACACACACAGATACGAAACACAAATAGAGACGACACACATAGAGACAACACACACACAGAGACAACATCCACACAGAGACGACACACACACACACAGAGACGACACACACACAGAGACGACACACTCAAAGTGACGACTTACACATAGAGACGACACACACACAGAGACTACAAGAACACATAAACGACTCACGCACACACACACACACACACACACACAGACGACACACACATATAGACAACACAGACACAGAGACGACACACACACAGAGACGACAACACATAGAGAGGCGACACGCACACAGAGACGACAAACACACAGAGACAACACACACACAGATACGAAACACCCACAGAGATGACACATGCACAGAGACGACACAGACACATAGAGTCCACTCACACACAGAGAGGACAAACACACAGAGACGACAGACACAAAGAGACGAATCACACACAGAAACGACACATAGAGATGACACTTGCACAGAGACAATACACACACACACAGAGTCAACACACACAGAGAGACGAGACATGGCGTATATGATGAAATAATTTAGGTCATATGATCAATTTAATTTTTTTTTTTTTAATACAGTAGTTTTTTTTTAGTAAGGACAATCAATACAACACCCATACACAGAGAACACACACACACACAGATACGAAACACACACAGAGACGACACACACACAGAGACGACATACTCAAATTGACGACTTACACATAGAGACGACACACACAACCACACACACACACACACAGAGACGACAAACACACAGAGACGAGACACATAGAGAGACGACACAGTGACCCTAAATTTGAAAAAGTGGAAATCGGCTCAGATTTTCTAAAATGAGCTGAGACAATGAATAGATACTATTGGTAAAGTGATTGGAGACGCTGGGCATCCGTGAACAAGTGCTAAATTGAGAGAGGAATTTGGGACAATATTTTGGGGCGCCCACCCGCCCAGAGTCTCCGGCAGGTGACCCAAAAATTTAAAAAACACACAGAGACGACAGAGACGAAATCACACACACAGAGGACAAACACACAGAAACGACACATAGAGACGACGCATGCACAGAGACGATACAAACACACACAGAGTCAACTCACACAGAGAGACGAGACACGCACACAGAAATGACAAACACACATAGAGACGACACACACAAAGAGATGACACACACACACACAGATAAGAAACACACAAAGAGACGACACACTCACAGAGAGTACACACACACAGAAACGAGATACACACACAGAGACGACACACACATAGAGACAACACAGACATAGAGATGACAGACACACAGCTACGAAACACCCACTGAGACAACACATGCACAAAGACGACACACACACACAGAGTCCACTCACAAACAGAGAGGAGAAACACACAGAGACGACAGACACAAAGAGACGAATCACACACAGAGAGGACAAACACACATAAACGACACATAGAGACGACACATTCACAGAGATGATACACACACACAGAGTCAACACACACTGAGAGACGAGACACACACACAGAAATGACAAACACACATAGAGACGACACACACACAGAGACGTCACACACATAGAGACAACACAGACACAAAGACGACACACACACAGAGACGACAACACATAGAGAGACGACACGCACACAGAGACGACAAACACACAGATACGAAACACCCACAGAGACGACACATGCACAGAGACGACACACACACAAAGAGTCCACTCACACACAGAGAGGACAAACCCACAGAGACGACAGACACAAAGAGACGAATCACACACAGAGAGGACAAACACACATAAACGACACATAGAAACGACACTTGCACAGACACGATACACACACAGAGTCAACACACACAGAGAGACGAGACATGGCGTATCTGATGAAATAATTTAGGTCGTATGATCAATTTAATTTTTTTTTTTTAATATAGTAGTTTTTTTTAGTAAGGACACTCAAGACAACACGCACACAGAGAGAACACACACACACAGATACGAAACACACACAAAGACGACACACACACCGAGACGACATACTCAAAGTAACGACTTACACATAGAGACGACAAACACACACACACATACACAGAGACGACAAACACACAGAGACGAGACACATAGAGAGACGACACACACACAGAGAGAGACGACAAACACACAGAGACAACACACACACAAAGAGACGACACACACACACACACACAGATACGAAACACACAAAGAGACTTAATTCAGTAGTTTTTTTCAGTAAGGACAATCGATATCCTAAAAGTGTTTGATTCAAACTTTTACCTTGAGAATCGATGTTGTTGGGTCCCAATCCACCAGCCTGAATGGTGGAAATCCACTAGCTCAGTATTGGGGTCTTAGTCCACCAGCGTGCATGGTTGAAATCCACTAGCTCAGAATTGGGGTCTAAGTCGACCAGCCTGAATGGTTAAAATTCACTAGCTCAGAATTGGGGTCTTAGTCAACCAGCCTGAATTGTGGAAATAAACTAGCTCAGAATTGGGGTCTAAGTCCACCAGCCTGAATGGTTGAAATTCACTAGCTCAGAATTGGGGTCTTAGTCAGTGTTCAGATTGGAGCGTCGGGGTCCGACTATCTGGGCTTTATTTGTCAAGGTCTGAATGCTAAGCGATGGACATGAGCTCAATTGGGACCCCATTGTGAAAATGGAAAACAAAAAACTAAAATATATTGTTGGTATGTGTGTGTAGAGCATGGCATGGTTACCGCTAGGGCAACAGTCTAACCGTTGACGGTTTTAGGTATCCGTGAATAAGTTCTAAGGCGAGAGTGGAAGTTGGGACAAATTTTTGGAGGTGCCCACCTCACCTGCCTAGAGTCTCAGGCAAGTGACCCTAAATTTGAAAAAGTGGAAATTGGCTCAGATTTTCTAAACTGAGCTGAGACAATGAATAGATACTATTGGGAAAGTGATTGGAGACGCTGGGCATCCGTGAACAAGTGCTAACTTGAAAGAGGAATTTGGGACAATATTTGGGGGTGCCCACCCGCCCAGAGTCTCCGGCAGGTGCCCCAAAAATTTTAAAAACACACAGAGACGACAGACACAAAGAGACGAATCACACACAGAGAGGACAAACACATGGAGGCTAAGAAGAGAAATGAAATCTTTATAGAGCCTATACACAGACACACAGATTCCGCACACATAGATAGATGAGACACACACACAGAAACGGCAAACAAATACAGCTCAGACACACGCAAAGAGACGTCACACACGCACAGATCCGAAACCTATTTAGAAACATAACACACATAGAGACAACACACACACACAGAGAAAACAAACACACACACAATACACACACACACAGAGACAACACACTCATAGTGACGACTTACACAGAGAGACGACACACACACAGAGACGACAAACACACAGAGACGACACACATAGAGAGACGACAAACACACAGAGACGACACACTCAAAGTGACGACTTACACATAGAGACGACACACACACAGAGACGACAAACACACAGAGACGACACACATACAGAGACGACACACACACAGAGACGACACACTCACAGACACGACTGAAACAGAGAGAAGACACACACACAGAGAAGACAAACACACAGAGACGACACACATACAGAGACGACACGCACACAGAGACGACAAACACACAGAGACAACACACACACAGATACGAAACACACAAAGAGACGACACACGCACAGAGAGGACAAACACACAGAAACAACACACACACACAGAGACGGCACACACATAGAGACAACACAGACATAGAGATGACAGACACACAGATACGAAACACTCACAGAGACGACACATGCACAGAGACGACACACACACACAGAGAGTCCACTCAAACACAGAGAGGACAAACACACAGAGACGACAGACACAAAGAGACGAATCACACACAGAGAGGACAAACACACAGAAACGACACATAGAGACGACATATGCACAGAGACGACACACCCACACAGAGTCAACACACACAGAGAGACGAGACACACACACAGAAGTGACAAACACACATAGATACGACACACACAAAGAGACGTCACACACACACAGAGTCAACACACACAGAGAGACGAGACATGGCGTATCTGATGAAATAATTTAGGTCGTATGATCAATTTAATTTTTTTTTTTTAATATAGTAGTTTTTTTTAGTAAGGACACTCAAGACAACACGCACACAGAGAGAACACACATACAGAGATACGAAACACACACAGAGACGACACACACACAGAGACGACATACTCAAAGTGACGAATTACACATAGAGACGACAGACACACACACACACACATACACAGAGACGACAAACACACAGAGACGAGACACATAGAGAGACGACACACACACACAGAGAGACGACAAACACACAGAGACAACACACACACAAAAAGACGACACACACACACACACAGATACGAAACACACAAAGAGACTTAATTCAGTAGTTTTTTTCAGTAAGGACAGTCGATATCCCAAAAGTGTTTGATTCAAACTTTTACCTTGAGAATCGATGTTGTTGGGTCCCAGTCCACCAGCCTGAATGGTGGAAATCCACTAGCTCAGTATTGGGGTCTTAGTCCACCAGCGTGCATGGTGGAAATCCACTAGCTCAGTATTGGGGTCTCAGTCCACCAGCCTGAATGGTGGAAATTCACTAGCTCAGAATTGGGGTCTTAGTCCACCAGCCTGAATGGTAGAAATTAACTAGCTCAGAATTGGGGTCTTAGCCCTCCAGCCTGAATGGTTGAAATTCACTAGCTCAGAATTGGGGTCTTAGTCAGCGTTCAGATTGGAGCGTTGGGGTCCGACTATCTGGGCTTTATTTGTCAAGGTCTGAATGCTAAGCGATGGACATGAGCTCGATTGGGACCCCATTGTGAAAATGGAAAACAAAAAACTAAAATATATTGTTGGTAGGTGTGTGTAGAGCATGGCATGGTTACCGCTAGGGCAACAGTCTAACCGTTGACGGTTTTAGGTATCCGTGAATAATTTCTAAGGCGAGAGTGGAAGTTGGGACAAATTTTTGGAGGTGCCCAGCTCACCTGCCTAGAGTCTCAGGCAAGTGACCCTAAATTTGAAAAAGTGGAAATTGGCTCAGATTTTCTAAACTGAGCTGAGACAATGAATAGATACTATTGGGAAAGTGATTGGAGACGCTGGGCATCCATGAACAAGTGCTAAATTGAAAGAGGAATTTGGGACAATATTTGGGGGTGTCCACCCGCCCAGAGTCTCCGGCAGGTGACCCAAAAATTTTAAAAACACACAGAGACGACAGACACAAAGAGAAGAATCACACACAGAGAGGACAAACACACAGAAACGACAAATAGAGACGACACATGCACAGAGACGATACACACACACACAGAGTCAACACACACAGAGAGATGAGACACACACACAGACATGACAAACCCACATAGAGACGACATACACAAAGAGACGTCACACACACACAGATACGAAACACACAGAGAGACGACACACACATTGAGACAACACACACAAAGAGACAATATCCACACAGAGACGACACACACACACAGACACGACACACACACAGTGACGACATACACAGAGAGAACATACACACACAAAGACGACAGACACACAGAGAAGACACACAAAGAGAGATGACACACACACAGAGACGACACACACAAAGTGACGACTAACACATAGAGACGACACACACACACAGAGACGACAAACACACAGAGAAGACACAAATAGAGAGACTACACGCACACAGAGACGACACACACACAGAGACGACACACACACAGATACGAAACACACAAAGAGACGACACACGCACAGAGAGGACAAACCCAAAGAAACAACACACACACACAGAGACGACACACACATAGAGACAACACAGACATAGAGATGACAGACACACAGATACGAAACACTCACAGAGACGACACAAGCACAGAGACGACACACACACACAGAGTCCACTCAAACACAGATATGACAAACACACAGAGACGACAGACACAAAGAGACGAATCACACACAGAGAGGACAAACACACAGAAACGACACATAGAGACGACATATGCACAGAGACGATACACACACACAGAGTCAACACACACAGAGAGACGAGACACACACACAGAAATGACAAACACACATAGAGACGACACACACAAACAGACGTCACACACACACAGATACGACACACACATAGAGACGACACACACATAGAGACTACACACACACAGAGACTACATCCACACAGAGACGACACATACACACACAGAGACGACACACACACAGAGACGACACACTCAAAGTGACGACTTACACATAGAGACGACACACACACAGAGACGACAAGCACACAGAAACGACACACTCACACACACACACACACACACACACACAGAGACGACATACACATAGAGACAACACAGACACAGAGACGACACATACACAGAGACGACAACACATAGAGAGACGACACGCACACAGAGACGACAAACACATAGAGACACCACACACACAGATATGAAACATAAACAGAGACGACAAATGCACAGAGACGACACACACACACAGAGATCACTCACACACAGAGAGGACAAACACACAGAGACGACAGACACAAAGAGACGAATCACACACAGAAACGACACATAGAGACGACACGTGCACAGAGACGATACACAAAAACACAGAGTCAACACACACAGAGAGACGAGACATGGCGTATCTGATGAAATAATTTTGGTCGTATGATCAATTTATTTTTTTTTTTTAATACAGTAGTTTTTTTTTTAGTAAGGACACTCAAGACAACACGCACACAAAGAGAACACACACACACACAGATACGAAACACACACAGAGACGACACACACACAGAGACGACATACTCAAAGTGACGACTTACACATAGAGACGACACACACACACACACACACACACAGAGACGACAAACACACAGAGACGAGACACATAGAGAGACGACACACACACACAGAGACGAAAAACACACAGAGACAACAAACACACAAAGAGACGACACACACACACACAAACACACACACAGATACGAAACACACAAAGAGACGACACACGCACGGAGTTTCTGACCGTTTAAGTTTTGATGTTAGTGTTCCGGAGCGCAGGAGGGGGGCATTCTTGTCGACTTTTGGAGGGTGTTTCCCCATTTTTCGATAATCAGGCAATTTTCTCAAGCTCTTTTCTCAAGCTCATAGCTTTTGACTGACAACACTAACATCAAAACTTAAACGGTCAGAAACTCCGTGCGTGTGTCGTCTCTTTGTGTGTTTCGTATCTTTTTGTGTGTGTGTGTGTGTCGTCTCTTTGTGTGTGTGTTGTCTCTGTGTGTTTGTCGTCTCTCTGTGTGTCGTCGTCTCTACTGAGCTAGTGGATTTCCACCACTCAGGCTGGTGGACTGGGACCCAACAACATCGATTCTCAAGGTAAAAGTTTAAATCAAACACTTTTAGGATATCGAGTGTCCTTACTGAAAAAAACTACTGAATTAAAAAATAAATTAAATTGATCATACGACCTAAATTATTTCATCAGATACGCCAGCACTCATAAACGATCCTTTTTGAAATTCTGCTAAAAACTTAGATGCTCAAGGTAAAAGTTTGAATCAAACACTTTTAGGATATCGAGTGTCCTTACTGAAAAACTACTGAATTAAAAAATAAATTAAATTGATCATATGACCTAAATTATTTCATCAGATACGCCAGCACTCATAAACAATCCTTTTTTGAAATTCTACTAACAGCATAGATGCTCAAGGTAGAAGTTTGAATCAAACACTTTTAGGATATCGAGTGTCCTTACTGAAAAACTACTGAATTAAAAAATAAATTTAATTGATCATACGAACTAAATTATTTCATCAGATACGCCAGCCCTCATAAACGATCCTTTTTTGAAATTCTGCTAACAACATCGATGCTCAAGGTAAAAGTTTTAATCAGACACTTTTAGGATATCGAGTGTCCTTACTGAAAAACTATTGAATTTAAAAAATAAATTAAATTGATCATACGACCTAAATTATTTCATCAGATACCCCTCCAAAATACCTTGTTCTTTATGTTAGAGTTTGACTTTTCATTCCCAATTAAATTAAAAAATAAGCATTTTCAACTAGAAATAAGGAGCATCGTTAAAAACTAAGATGAATGGAAATTATCTTTGATTCTGAGCATTTTTGTTTCCCCTCCAAAATTGACCCCCCCCCCCTCCCCTGTCCTCAGAAATGGGGGAAGGAAGGGCCTCTGAGCCTTGCCCTTGAGGCAGATCCCGCTTATTTTCGATTCTGAGTATTTTTGGTTTTCCCTCCAAAATTGACCCCCCCACCCCTGCCCGCAGACATGGGGGAAGGCGGGGCCGCTGAGCCTTCCCCTTGAGGCAGATCCTCGTTTATTTTTGATTCTGAGTATTTTGGTTTTCCTCCAAAATTGACCCCCCCCTCCCCTGCCCTCCGAAATGGGGGAAGGGGGGCTGCTGAGCCTTCCCCGTGAGGCGGATCACTCTTTATTTTTGATTCTGAGCATTTTTGGTTTTCCCTCCAAAATTGACCCCCCCTCCCCTGCCCTCAAAAATGGGGGAAGGAGGGGTCTCTGAGCCTTGCCCTTGAGGTAGATCCCATTTATTTTCGATTCTGAGTATTTTTGGTTTTCCTCCAAAATTGAACCCCCCCCCTGCCCTCAGAAATGGGGGAACGAAGGGCCTCTGAGCCTTTCCTCTTATATATATATATATATATATATATATATATATATATATATATATATATATATATATATATATATATATATATATATATATATATATATATATATATATATATATATATATATATATATATATATATATATATATATATATATATATATATATATATATATATATATATATATATATATATATGTATATATATATATATATATATATATATATATATATATATATATATATATATATATATATATATATATATATATATATATATATATATATATATATATATATATATATATATATATATATATATATATATATATATATATATATATATATATATATATATATATATATATATATATATATATATATATATATATGATAAATATGACTCCTCAATACAAATTCTCCCCAGTCGGACTTGTGATAGTCAGTTTTTAAAAATAAATCTTATATATAGAATAAATAAAAATTAACAAATATTATAGACCGTTTATATAATGATACAAGAGGTTATGCAGTATCGTATAATTGTACACCATTCATTAGGCTGGAGAACAATGGGTACTTTTATGGGTAGCATGGGGAGGGAGAGTGGGCGAGGTGTACCTAAGGCCTTAAAGAGTGTCCCAGACAGGGCCGTATCAATGATTTTAATTCGGGGGGGGGGGACAAAAAAATTTCTTTCAGTGGAGGGGGATACAAAAAAACTTTAAAAACGTATCAAAAACTTGTTTATATTCATTTTTGTTACGTTTTTTACGAGTCAGATAAACATTTCAGGGGGGATTCAAACCCAATAATCCCCCCCTGGATACGGTCTTGGTTCTAGGACAGAGTTTTCAAATTTTCTATGGGATTTTCTTCAGATAAATTGAATGACAATTCAGAAAATCGTTGGTTTAACCTTTGATTAGGAAGAATTATAGAGCGTGGGTGCGGAAGGGATAAAAGCCCTTGATTCTGGAACTGATAGTTTGTTTTGGATATTTTCATTTTAATTTGAAAAACAAATATACTAAATGAGCCACTTTTCTTGGAGCAATTCATGCAAACATCAAACTTCAATTGAAAGAATGAAAATTGAAGAGTATTAGCCTGCCTCATATTTGTGTTAACCCTGGTCCTGGTATAATTAAATTTAAAAAAACAAGTTTTTTTAACTGAAAGTATGGAGCGACATTAAAACTTAAAACGAACAGAAATTATTCCATATATAAAAGAGGCTGTCCCCTCCTCAACGCCTCGCTCTTTACGCTAAAGTTTTTCATTGTTTAAAAAAAATAGAGTTGTGAGAAAGTCAAACCTTAGCGTAAAGAGCGAGGCGTTGAGGAGGGGACAGCCTCTTTCATATACGGAATAATATCTGTTCGTTTGAAGTTTTAATGTCGCTCCTTACTTTCAGTTAAAAAAACTTGTTTTTTTAATTTAATTTTTGAACGTTTTTGAAAAAATGCAGGTTTTGATTTTGGCTCATCGTACATGAATAATTAAAACGAAATTTGCATATTAATTTACTTTTATTTGATTAAATGACTTTCTCGAAAGTTGTTTAATTTTATTTATGAACGTTTTTATTAGTAATAAGTACATGTAACTTACGAATTAACTTACGTAACGAACTTCTATATTCATATATTTTAAATACGTATATTAGGGGGTTCGCCCCCTAGTTAACACCTTGCTCTTTAAGCGAAAGTTCGAATTTTGTTCCACTTCTTTAAAAATGACCGCTTAATCACAAAGGCCGTTAATTAGAATAAATAGCTCTTATGAAAGTACTAAAAAATCTTTGGATTAAAGAGCGAGGTATTGACTAGGGGATGAACCCATCAACCCAATCATATATGTAATATTTTCTGTTCGTTTAAAGTTTCGATGTTGCTGGTGTTGCAGTTGAAAAACTTGTTTTTTTATATTTAATTTCTGATCTTTTTTTAAATAATGCTGGGAAGTCCGGTGTCCCCTTCATAGCAATGTCCCTTCCCCCATGAAAACTTCCTTCATGGAAAGATCCTCCCACATAAACCCCGACCCCCCCACCGCCCCCCCCCCCAACCCCCGACTACCAGGAAAAATCTCCCCTGAAAACGTCTGTATACTTCCCAATAACCAATACTATATGTTAACATTGGGTAAAGCTCATAAATTTCAGCCCTCCCTCCGGGAACTTCGGGGGATTAAGTCATCCTAAAAGACATACTTATAATATTTTTGAACATGCTGAACAAAATGGCTATCTCAAAATTCTGATCGGTTGACTTTGGGAAAAAAATGAGCGTGGGAGGGGGCCTAGTTGCCCTCCATTTTTTTGGGTCACTTAAAAAGGGCATTAGAACTTTTAATTTCCATTCCAATGAGCCCTCCCACGATATTCTAGGACCACTGGGTCGATACAATCACCCCTGGGAAAAAAAAACAAAAAAAGACAAATAAACACGCACCCGTGATCTTTCTTCTGGCAAAAAATGCAAAATTCCACATTTTGTAGATAGGAGCTTGAAACCTCTACAGCAGGGTTCTCTGATACGCAGAATATGATGGTGTGATTTTCATTGAGGTTCTATAACTTTTAGGGGGTCTTTCTCCCTTTTTTCGAAAATCAGCCAAATTTTCTCAGGCTCGTAACTTTTGATGGGTAGGACTAAACTTGATTAAACTTATATATTTGTAATCAGCATTAAAATCTGATTCGTTTGGTCTATCTATTTGTATCAAAATACCGTTTTCTAGAGTTTCGGTTACCATTGAGCCGGGTCGCTCCTTACTTACAGTTCGTTACCACGAACTGTTTGAAAATGAACATAAGTTAAATAAAAAAAAAGATTTTTCAGATGAAAGTAAATAGCGACAATAAAAATTCAAACGTACAGGTTTTATTTTCTATATGAAGAGCATCCCCCGCTCTTCAACCCCCCACTCAAAACGGAAAAGTCTTATTATTTCGCATTTGTTTCAAACATTATAATTTTCGGCTCAAATAATCGGAAAAACAAACGCTAAATAAATTGCTTCCAATTTCCCACTAACAAAGTTCATAGCACCAAAAAACATTTCCAATAAAGCACTAATTAAACTTTAGCACAAACAGTAAAGGCTGAGAAAGGGTTCAGTTCCCCCTATATGAAGAAGAATTCCTGTGGGATTTAAGAAGAATTGGGGGATTTGCTGTAATATTTGTTATTAGCAGTTAGCTTGTGATTGTGATATATTAACTATGACGGTAAAATTCATTGCGAGTCGCTTGCTCTTTATTATTAAGTGGATTCTAGTGTATATCCTTCATCAGCTTCTAATCACCGATATCCCTGAAATAAGGAAATTCCTTACGTGCTCCCTTTCTTCCTCAGTCTTCATGATTATCACCAATATCCTCATGTTTAGGCTGCTCAGTGTCTTCCTCTTACAATAACTAAATTTCCAACTTCCCTGCCATTTCATTTATAGAAAACCCGTCATAAACAAAAAAAAGGACAGAGCTTTGACAAAAGGAAAAAAGAACGGAAAGGAAAAAAAAAAGCACAACTCAAAATACTAATAGAGGTTGCAAAAAAAGTAATAAAACAGATACGTATACGAAGTAGCAAAATCTGATGTAATAAACTGTCATAGTAAACACGAACAAAAGAAAAAGTAGCAGTACATTAATTAAGATAATCGTTGCCCGAACAAAAGAAAAGAAAAATAATAATTATTGTGTTGATTTTTAATATACATAGATCACTGCGCCATAAATAGGCCTTATTCATGACCAGATATTTTTTGTTACGCTTTGTAACAGCATGTGAGATGTACCTAGTACAGGGTCTGCAATTTTGAATTTTGGTTCCAAGTCAGTAGATGTACTGACTATTTTGCAACACAGAGAAATAACGAACGGATATTCGAAGGTATAAGTTTTTCGGGATTTTCCGAAGTGGGGCTATGCATAAGATAGAAGGGAGGTCTACTGCAGTACAAACACTAGCTAGTACAAGACGGTTAGGTCAAAATTCGTACATAACGATACATGTATAAGATGCCAAAATTTGACGGTTAAAATGGTCAATGAAAAGTAACCGCGTATGTTGTACAGAGAACCAAGGAGGCCAAAAAATACTATGACTTAATCAGCAGACTGAACTGCTGATAACCTAACGAGTTCTAACCGTGGGAGAGGTAAGCACTTCCTGTTAAAAAAAAAAAAAATCGACCTTCTTTGAATTAAACTGAAGCTCAACCAAAAGGTTGAAGGATGCTGAAAACTTCACTGCTTTTCTGCAGCTTATGTCTGAAATTCAAGAAGTCCTCCGCGCAACATACCCATGACAGATTGATAGATTTCATATCAAAGAAGATTGGCATTGGTCGTGAAGCTCTCTTACGTAATTGTCTAAGAAAACAAGTTGAGGAAACTACCCCTTGTTGGGCACCCTTAAAGATTGGCGTAAGCTTCCAGCTAGGAATGGATTGCGTATTTTTATCTTGTGGAATCTTCGGTGGATAAATGACCGTGAATATATATCCCTGAGTGTACGAATTAAATATGGACTTGAGCCACACTTGCTAGTTTTAAGAAGCTTTACCGAATGTTTAATAAAACCAAATTCATAACCAAATAAAACCAAATAAAACCGTCGATTCTGTGCCAGCAAAAGCATTTGCAACTATAGTAAGTGCGTTGGCACAGCCAGTTCTTAGTTTAAACACAAATTGGTGAGGGAAAACATGGAAAACTGATTGCAGCTTATCCTGAAAAAGAAGCTTTAAGAGTTTGCAAAGAGAGGATGTAATGATAATGGGTCGAAACGAAGTTAACTAAAATTCAGCTTTTCCCTGGGTAGGAATCGTAGCAAGGTCTGTAATGCAGACTGTTGAATGCACAGAAGATGTAAGAATATCATCTACATCAAAAGTCCGAGGTGTTGAATTAGAAGAGTATTACCATTTTTAAGATGCAGAACTCTCTTGCGATCAATGCCGCAATTGGTAAGATCAGTTTTTCAATTAAATGAGTTGACACGACGCTAATGTTGTTTCAGATAAGAAGCACAGAAGATATCCAATTTCCAGTCATGGTGGTTGTGAAGATGGGATCCAGAGACAACAAAAATCAAATTCTAAATGATCCTACCTCTCCTTCTAAGGATTTTCTGAGGGATGAAACCAGGGGGCATTTTTAAGGGTTTGAGAAACAAGATCGAAGAGTTAAATATGGTCGTCCTTGTCCCGAACAGAATAGTGACCGACAAGCATCTTCCGATGGAGGGCAAGAGCATTTGTGAATTTTTTTTTCGTTCTGAGGTGCAGATCACTATACCATATTATGGCTTATCGCAATCTTTCCACAGACAAAAGCAATATTTGCCAGTCACTATGGAATGACTAGATCAAGATTTTACGACCCCCCTCGTATTTTTTGAGTTCTTTGTAGGGGTAAAAGTTGGATCTTGGCAAAAAGGAGGGCTTGGCAAATTTTGACAGAACATGTGTTTAAGCTAAGATGTGTTAAATATTTCGAAGGGCTTTCCATAATGTGCAAAAGCTGGAAAGAGACTCGGGTTTTATTCAGAATAAAGTTTAGAGAAGACATAAGAAAAAAAATTTTCTCTTGAATGTATACAGAATGCCAAGATAGTCGATGCTACTACATTAAATTTACTACGTTAAATCCACCCATGTATCACATTGAAGTGACTAGATTGAGCTTCCAATTCTCATTTAACTTGGGCGATTATTTGGTTGATATAATTTGTTGTGTCCAATTAAATACATTGAGTTTGTGGTGTCTTGTTTTCTGCATTGAGTTAACCTAGATTGAATGCTCTGTTTCAGTTCAAGTTAGTTGAGTTGTCTATCTTGTGTTTGTTGGATTGAGTTAGCCGGTTAGATTTGTTTCGCTTAATTTACGAAGGTTGAATGTTTGGGTTCATTATTTTTAACGTGTCTGGGTTTAGTTTTTTGATTGAGTTGTCCGAGGTTCGGTTGCCTCCGTTGATTCGTTTGTTCCGAAGTTTCTTGTGTTGAGTTGAATGGGACAGATTTTTGAGTTGAAGGGTTTCTGATTAGAGCTGAGTGGGTTGAACTGCCTGTGATGAGTTTCGATCCTCTTGTGGACTATGTATCAAGTCTTCTCTGTTATTTGAACTGAGTTTTAGCTTTGGAAAGATGAATTTACTGGATTAAGCTACGAATTCACTATACAGGTAAATTATACAGTATGATATAAAGGTATATTATACTTGTATATTACTCCTGCAAACACCTTCAAACAAATTTTCAGATTATTAGCTCAATGTTGAATCCTCCTAATGTTGAGAAAGTCTACACGTCAGACGCATAAAATCGAGAAAAAAAAAATACAGATTCAACTTAAGCATACGAAGTTTTACAATTTCCCGTTGCCCTGCAGGTGACGTCGTGGAAGGACAACATTATCAGTTTTTTTTTTGTATAAAATACTTTAATTCCTTGTTTTTTGAATATCATAGAATAAAGTTGCATATTTCTTAGAGCATTTTCTATATTGTGCATCTGTATAATGGGCCAAGCAAGTGCATATCCAAGATTTTATGATGGGAGGGGGAGAGGAGGGTACAAAAACTTATGAAATGCATCATAATTTTTTATATGCATTTCTATATGCATTTTGCGAGTCAGAAAAAATTTCAGAGATAGGGGGAGGGTTCAAACCCGGTAATACCACCTCCCCTGGATACGGCCTTGTGCCCTACTGCATCTTCTTCTATTTCTTCAGTTTAAGACTGGTTCTCCAAGAATGGTCCTGTAAAGACATAAACATATGCTTTGGTAGCTGCTTAGATTTTAATATTCCGAAAATGAGTGCTACCATTTCGACTAACCGTCACAACCACTAAACATCGTAACATCTAACCCTCAGAACCACTAATCGTCATAACATTGACAAAAAAATATAACTTTATATAATAGTAACCAGAACCCCCCCCCCCCCACCGACTTTTCTTCCAGATCAATCAGGTCAAAATTTTGAGATAGCCATTTTGTTCAAAATAGTTCAAAGGTCAGATAACTTTGCCTCTAGGGTTCAAGATTTCCCCCAGCCTCGGGGGTAGGGACTATAAATTATGAATTTGACCCTTGTTGATATATAAGGATTTGTATCGGAAAAGAGGGTATGTTTGATCCTGGGTCTCTAAAGAGGCTTAGCGTATTAAGATGAAGAAAATGTTGAAATATTCGAACTTTAAGGAAATGTTTAAAGGGATGCCAAGCATAATCAGGGCCCACTATGTGCTTGCTGGTTGTGAAAAAGGAATACCAATAACATCTAAAGAACGACTGAGGATATTAGGTTGAAAATTTCAAAGTATGGTGAGGGGATAGAGAAGAGAGATTTGAGGACAGCCGGAGCTCAATATAATAGTTTAGAAACAAATTTCGGCTATATATTTGCACATCAGGGGGTGGGGGTAAAGCATAGCATATATTAAATACGTATCCTAACCTAACCTAGGTACCTATTCCCCTCCTAAACCCCAAAATACTAAAGTTTCAAAATTTAGATGTTATTATGGTTAGTAGTTCTGATGGATTTTTTTGTCGATGTTATGACAGATTTTGTCGATGTCCTGACGTTAGTGCTCCTGACGGTTAGATGTTATGACGCCTTCCCTTCCGAAAAAACTTTGGTTTATTACTGTTTACGTGAACAAATTCTCCTGCCCATTTTTTAAGTTTTTCCTCGCCTTTAAATTTACTCTAGCCCACGAAGTGTTCATTTCTTTACCCTTACATGGGAAACAAATTTTCTAAATATTAGCTGAGTTCTGAATTCTCCAAGTGATAAATCAAGAAAGCGTACGAGAACGAAGTAAAAACAAGGTAAATCACAAACTAGGAAAAAGAGAGAAAAAAGAATGTATTTCGGTCGAGATTAAATGCTAGCACCTACAGATTCGAACTCCCCATACGTGACTTTGAAACTTCAAGTTTTCATGCAAATGAAGGCTTTATTGAATAAAAACACTGTCATTTTATTTTGTAAAGATTTCGCGTTCTTCTTTCTGCAGAAAATGGCCCCCAGTCCCCCAAAATTGTGCCCTATTCGTGTTTTTAGACTCCTTTATGCATTTCGCTAAATTGTAAATCTTAAAATTAATTGGTTAAAATTAGTCTACGTTCATGCTCATAGGTAGGCCCTTACACAATACCTGGTTCTTGGAGATGGGGTTAAAATCCAACTAAACAGTCAAAAGTTAAACTACATATAGGCTACATATTATGGAAAATCACATGGAAATCGTAAAAACGATGGAATATTAAAAGGATCAAGCTCCATCATCCGTTGAATATGCACAAACATTAAAAAAGACATATTTAGTCAAACAGTTAGTGGTAACGAACTGTAAGTAAGGAGTGACTCGGCTCAATAGTAACCGAAACTAAAAAAAAGAATTTTGATACCAATAGATCCATCATAAGAATTGGATTTTTATGCTGATTTTAAATATAGGTACTTATGTACTATCTGTAACACACGCGCTATCAAACAGTTCGTGGTAACGAACTGTAAGTAAGGAGCGACCCGGCTCAATGGTAACCGAAACTCTAGAAAACGGTATTTTGATACAAATAGATAGACCAAACGAATCAGATTTTAATGCTGATTTCCAATATATAAGTTTCATCAAGTTTAGTCTTACCCATCAAAAGTTACAAACCTGAGAAAATTTGGCTTATTTTAGAAAAAAGGGGGAAAGACCCCCTAAAAGTTTTAGAACCTTTATGAAAATCACACCATCAGATTCAGTACATCAGAAAACCCTGCTATAGAGGTTTTAAGCTTCTATCTGCAAAAATGAGGAATTTTGTTTTTTTTGCCAGAAAAAAGATCACGGGTGCCTGTTTAGTTGTTTTTTTTTTTTTTGTTTTTTCTCTAGGGGTGATCGTATCGACCTAGTTGTCCTAGAATATCATGGGAGGAGTCATTGGAATGTAAATTAAAAGTTCTAGTGCCCTTTTTAAGTGACCAAAAAAAATGGAGGGCAACTAGGCCCCCTCCCACGCTCATTTTTTTCCCAAAGTCACCTGATCAAAACTTTTAGATAGCCATTTTGTTCAGTATGATCGAAAATATCATACGTAGATCTTTTAAGATGATTTAATCCACCGAAATTTCAAGGGGGAGGGCTGAAATTTATGAACTTTACCCAATGTTAACAGATAGTATTGGTTATTTGGAAGTATAAAGACCTTTTCAGGGGAGATTTTTACTGGTATTGGGGGGAGGGGGGGTTCGGGGAGTATTTGGGAGGATCTTTCCATGAAGGAAGTTTTCATGGGGGAAGGGACATTGCTATGAAGGAGACGCCGGACTTCCCAGCATTATTTAAAGCAAGATCAGAAATTTAATATAAAAAAACAACTATTTCAACTGCAATAGCAGCAACACCGAAACTTCAAACGAACAGAAAATATTACATATATGATTGGGTTCACCCCCTAGTCAATAGCTCGCTCTTTAAGCCAAAGATTTTTTAGTACTTTCATAAGAGCTATTTATTCTAATTAACAGCCTTTGTGATTAAGCGGTCATTTTTAAAGAATTGGAACAAAATTTGAACTTTCGCTTAAAGATCAAGGTATTAACTGGGGGGCGAATCCCCTAATATACAAATTAAAAATATATGAATATAGAAGTTCGTTACGTAAGTTAATTCGTAAGTTACGTATATTTATTACTAAAAAAAACGTTCGTAAATATAATTAAACAAGTTTCGAGAAAGCCATTTAACTAAATAAAAGTAAATTAATATGAAAATTTTGTTTTAATTATTCATGTACGGTGAGCCAATATCAAAACCTGCATTTATTCAAAAACGCTCAAAAATTAAATAAAAAAATAAGTTTTTTAAACTGAAAGTAAGGAGCGACATTAAAACTTAAAACGAACAGAAATTATTCCGTATATGAAAGGGGCTGTCCCCTCCTCAACGCCTCGCTCTTTTCGCTAAAGTTTGACTCTGTCTCACAACTTTATTTTTTAAAACAATAAAAAACTTTAGCGTAAAGAGCTAGGCGTTGAGGAGGGGACAGCCCCTTTCATATACGGAATAATTTCTGTTCGTTTTAAGTTTTATTGTCGCTCCTTACTTTCAGTTTAAAAAACTTGTTTTTTTTATTTAATATTATATAGGGAAGATGTTTAAGACACTAGTCAAACGGGCTTCTTTCAATAGACAACCGGATTGGAAACCGTGGTTTGTCATTGCGTTTACAATATTTAAACTTTTCTTTCTGAGGGTTTAGGGGGAAAAGGTACCTAGGTTGGGTTCGTTTAGGTTGGTTTAGGTTACGTATTTAAAATGTGCTATGCTTTACCCCCACCCCCCTGATCTGCAAATATATACCCGAAATATGTTTCTAAACTATTATATTTTTAGGTACTTATGCATTGTACGGTAGTCACGAAAGAAGTCAAGTTTGGTTAATGCTAATGAAGTAAAATAGGATGCATATATAATTGTTTAGATACAAATTTGGGACTTATATTTGAACATTAGGAGGTGGGGGGGGGGTGGTGGATAAAGCATAGCTTGCATTAAATATGTAACCTAGCCTAACCTAGGTACCTTCCCCCCTAAATCCCAAAAAACAATAGTTTAAATATTGTAAACTCAATGAGAAACCACACTTTGCAATCCATTTGTCTATTGCAAATACCAATTTGACTGGTTTCCTTTAGTGTTTCCCTACACAGTATATAGCAGTAGCGTTGAGTAGGCTACCGTATAATGCATAAGTATCTATTTTTATCCTATTTTGTTTTATTTCATTAGCATTAACCAAACTTCCCTTTTCACGTGTGTTACAGATAGTACATAAGCAACTAAATATACAAGTCTTATCAAGTTTAGTCCTACCCATCAAAAGTTACGAGCCTGAAAAAATTTGCCTTGTTTTCGGAGAAAGAAGCAAACACCCCCAACAAGTCATAGAATCTTAACACCGACAGATTCAGCGTATCAGAGAACCCTACTGTATAAATTTCAAGTTCCTATCTGCAAAAATGTTGAATTTTGTATTTTTTGCCATAGTCGAAAAATCTAATAGCTATGTCTTTGAGGACGACTTAATCCCCCAGAGTACTCAGGGGAAGGGCTGCAAGTTATGAACTTTGCCCATTGTTTACATATAAGTATTGGTTATTGGGAAGCATACAGACGTATTCAGGGGGGATTTTTTTGTGAAGATAAGGTTGGGTAGGGGGGAGGGCTTACATGGGAGAATCTTTTCATGGAGAATCTTTTCAGGGGGGTAGAGAATTTCCATGACGGGGGTGCCGGATTTCCCAGCATTATTTAAAAACAATCAGAAATTAAATAAAAAACAAGTTTTTGCAACTGAAATTAAAGAGCTACATTAAAAATTAAAACAAACAGAAACTATTACATATATGAAGGGTTTCATCCCCTCGTCAATACCTTGCTCTTTACGCTAAAGAATTTTTAGTAATTTCAAAAAAGCTATTTATTCTAATTAATCAGCCTTTGTGATTCAGGGGTGATTCTTAAAGAAATGGAACAAAATTCGAACTTTAACGCAAAGAGCGAGGTATTGTCGAGGGGGTAAAACCCCTCATATATGTGATAATTTCTATTCGTTTTTAGTTTTAATGTAGCTCCTTACTTTCAGTTGAAAAAAACTTGTTTCATTATTTAATACCAAACAAGAATTGAAGCAAAGCAGTTCACCTATTGAATTGTATATATATATATATATATAGGAAGCATCTCAAAGCAAAAAGATTTGTAGATGTTTCGGGAGAAATGCTCATTTTCAACGCTTCTTGTGTCCATCTTTTTTACCTTGGAACCCTGCCCCATTCGTGCTTCTGAAATAAATTCCCATGTAAGTGCAAACATACATTTAATATTTTTATTTTTATATTATATCTTTCTTTTCTTTAATTTTTTTTGGAAAACTATATTGTCTAGCTGTCTGAATACCTGATAGGGATCAACCTCAACTGTTAGCAACTGTTTGAATATCGGGGTGATAATGAGATTGTCATCCTTATAATCATCTCGAGGCAAAATTTACTCAATCGGGTAATAGACGATCATTTTTTCTCAGGTAGAAAATAAAGTTGTCCTCGTTGTAATCAAATAATTACATAAAAAACTAGCTTTTCAACCGAAGGTCAGGAGCAACATTAAAACTTATATCGAACAAAAATTATTACGTATATAAGGAGTTTGCCCCCTCCTTTAGCGCAAATAGTGGGGTATTGAGTAGGGGTAACCCCTTCATATATGTAATAATTTCTATTCGTTTTAAGTTTTAATGTTGCTCCTTACTTTCATTTGAAAAAACTTGTTTTTTTTATTTAATTTCTGATGGTTTTTTAAATAATGCCGGGAAATAACTTCCCTCCATTGAATATTCCCAATCCCACCAAAAATTCTTCAATGGAAAGATCTTTCCACGTATCCCCCCATAAAAATCACCCTTCTCTCAAAAATATGTGTATACTTCCCAATAACCAATACTATATATAAACAATTCATAGTTTGCAGCCTGCCCCGGGGGAGTGTGTTTGGGGGGGGGGGAATTAATTCTTAAGGAGATAGCTATTAGATATTTAGACTATGTTGAACAAAATGTCTATCTCAAAATTTTGATTGGGTGCAATTTGGGGAAAAAGGGGCGTGGGAGGGCGGCTGGCTGGCCTCCAATATTTTTGGTCAATTACAAAGGGCACTAAAACTTTTGAATTTCGATCAAATGAGCCCTCTCCCGTGCGATCATCGAGGATCACTGGTTCGACATGATCACCCCTGGAAAAAAAAACCTGGAAAAACACATCCGTGAGTTGTCTTCTGGCAAAAACAAATGCAAAATTCCAAATTCTTGTGTATAGGAGCTTGAAATCTCTACAGTAGGGTTTTCTGATATGCTGAATTCGAAGGTAGGATTTCCATTAGGATCACTTGATTTTCTTTGAGGGGGGGGGTGTATCCCCCTCTTTTCGAAAATCAGGCAAATTTTCTCAGGCTCATAAGTTTTGATGGGTGACATTAAACTTCATAAAATCTTTATATTATGAATAAGCATCAAAATAAGATTCTTTTGATGTAACTATTGTCATCAAGACTCTGTTTCTTAGAGTTTCGGTTACTTCTTTAGCCGACTCGCTCCTTACTAGCAGCTCGTTACCACGAACTGTTTGAAAAGAATTAATTTCCTTGTTTATTGCCACTGGTAAGGCTAACTCGTTCAAGAGACAATTTTATATTTTCTCTTTGATATATATTTATTTATATGTTAAATATCTAGGTTATAGCTTTTAGCACCATGATACCCTGAAAGGATATCATTGTGGAAACTAAATCATCACTATTTTCAGTGCCACTGGTAAGGCTAACTTGTTCAGGTGATAATATCGAATCCTCTCTTTAACGTCCATGAATGCTGTGTGTCCGTGTTAGCTGTAGACACCATAATATTCTGAAAAGGTACCAGGATGAAATTTAAACTATCACAATTTTTATTAGGCCTACACCTGGTAAGGCTAACTTTTTCAGTTGATAGTTTTTGATTTCCTCTCAGACGTCCATGTATTTTTTGTGCTAAATACCTCATTATTTACGTCATCAGTTACGTTATTGTCACGTCATTACGTAATAAATACGTCATTAGTAGTTAGCACCATGAATCCCTGAAAGGATATCAGGATGAAAATTAAAGTTTTCTATTCCCACTGGTAGGCTAACTTGTTCAGGTGGTAATTTCAGATTTTCTGTTTTTCGCCAATGTACTTGTTGGCTAAATACCTAGTCTTTAAATGTTATCATCATGATACCCTAAAAAGACATCATGGTAAAGACAAAGTTTCGACCCTTTTAATAAGAAATATTGGTTACCATTTTTATTGCCAATAGTAAAGCTTACTCGTTGATGTAATAATTTTAGATTGTTGATGTTCATTTATTTATCTTGTTTCAGTTGTTAAAATCCTAAAACCCTGAAAAGGTATCAGGTTGTAATAATCAATCATTTTATTTATAACCCATCACAAAAATCTGGGCAGAGCCCAGAAAAAGACAGAGTAAAAATCAAGAAAAACAAAAAAGAATCAACAGAAATAAAAACACACACAGCTACAAACGAGGGATAAACAGAAATAACCAAAGATGTGAAGACTTGTGGCATTCAGTAGAAAAATCACAAATACTATTCTCAATAACCCCAGCTGGGTTTATCAATTGATACTTTCTTTGCAGAAAAGGGTTTATTGTGCAAGTTGGAAGTTCCATTAAATACTTTGCAAATTTAACAATTAAGGTGATGAACTTGCTTTTTCTTACCACAATTAAAAAGAGACCAAACAGGAGCAAGGGCAAGTAAGTGAGGAACTGTTAGGCTATTACACAACTAGGAACGGTGAGCTCTACTCACATACGACACGTTTGAAGCCAGGGAGGTATGCGAAGCCCTATATCGTAATAGGAAAATGATTAATTATCCTTTTTATGCTACTGATAAAGATTACTCGTTCAGGAGGACATTTTACTTTTCATTGGCAGTGCGATAGCGCTGCCTAAGTAAAGAACGATGTGAGCACAATGTATTATTTATTATTATTTCTTCTTCTTCTCCATACCCGGGCACTTCGTGTCGTAGGAAATGTCGTAGAAAATTCAAAAAGGGCTCATTCGATTGGAAATTGGAGTGGCTAGTGCCCTTTTTGATAGTCGAAAGTGATTGGCTGGCAACTAGCTCCCCCCACGCCCATACTTCCCCCAAACACATCCAATCAAAATTTTGAGATAACCATTGTGTTCAGCGTAGTGGATTTCCAGATAGAAAATGCGTTTTTGAGGAAGACACTCCCCCACAACCCTCGTGGCAAGGGTTTTAAGTTATGCCCTGAGGGCATATAAGAACGATGTTGGTACAATATATCATTTATTATTTTTTTCCTTTAGAGCATGGCACTTCATATGGAAGGGGTCGTCGTGGAAACTTCAAAAGGGGCTCATCCGATTGGAAATCGAGAGTTCTAGTACCCTTTTTAATAGTCGAAAGTGATTGGAGTGCAACTAGCCCCCCCCCCACGCCCATGATTTCCCCAAACACCGCCAATCAAAATTTTGAGATAGCCATTTTGTTCAGCGTAGTTGATTTCCAGATAAGAAATATATTTTTGAGGAGGACACTCCCCCACAACCCTCAGGGCAAGGGTTTTAAGTTATGCCCTGGGGGCATATAAGGTTTTTATAGAAGGCTTTGTCGTAGAAAATTCAAAACAGGCTCATTCGATTGGAAATTCATAGGGCTTGTGGCCTTTTTAATAGTTGAAAGTGATTGGGAGGGCAGCTGTCCCCCCCCAAGCCTATCATTCCCCCAAACACACCCAATCGAAATTTTGAGATAGCCATTTTGTTCAGCGTAGTTGATTTCCAGATAGAAAATATATTTTTGAGGAGGACACTCCCCCACAACCCTCAGGGCAAGGGTTTTAAGTTATGCCCTGGGGGCATATAAGCTTTTTATAGAAGGTGTTGTCGTAGAAAGTTCGAAACAGGCTCAATCGATTGGAAATTCAAAGGGCTAGTACCCTTTTTAATATTCAAAAGTGTTTAGAGGTTAACTAGCCCCCCACGCCCATCATTCCACCAAACACATCCAATAAAAATTTGTAGATAGCCATTTTGTTCGGCGTAGATGATTTCCAGATAGAAAATATATTTTTTAGGACGAAACTCCCCACAACCCTCAGGGCAAGGGTTTTAAATTATGCCCTGGGGGCATGTAAGGTTTTTATAGAAGGCGTTGTCGTAGAAACTTCAAAAGGGGCTCATTTGATTGAAAATTCAAAGGGCTAGTGCTCTTTTTCATAGTCGAAAGTGATGGGAGGGAAACTAGCCCCCCCCCACACGCCCATCAGTCCCCCAAACACACCCCAATCAAAATTTTGAGATAGTCATTTTGTTCAGCGTAGTTGATTTTCAGATAGAAAATATGTTTTTGAGGAGGAAACTCCCCCACAACCCTTAGGGCAAGGGTTTTAAGTTATGTCCTGGGGGCAAATAAGGTTTTTATAGGTGGCGTTGTCGTAGAAACTTCAAAACAGGCTCATTCGATTGAAAATTCAAAGGGCTAGTGCCCTTTTTAATAGTCGAAAGTGATTGGAGCGCAAAAAGCCCCCCCCCCCCTACGCCCATCATTCCCCCAAACACACCCAATCAAAACTTTGAGATAGCCATTTTGTTCAGCATAGTTGATTTCCAGATAGAAAATATGTTTTTGAGTAGGACACTCCCCTACTACCCTCAGGGCAAAGGTTTTAAGTTATGCCGTGGGGGCATATAAGGTTTTTATAGAAGGCTCATTCGATTAGAAATTGAAATGGCTTGTGCCCTTTTTAATAGTCAAAAGTAATTGGAGGGCAACTCGTCCCTCCCCCCCCCCACGCCCATATCATTCCCCCAAACACATCCAATAAAAATTTTGAGATAGCCATTTTTTTCAGCGTAGTTGATTTCCAGATAGAAAATATGTTTTTGGGGAGGATAGCCCCCCCCCCCACCGTCCTCAGGGAAAGGGTTTTAAGTTATGCCCTGTGTGCATATAAGGTTTTTATAGACTGTGTTGTCGTAGAAACTTCAAAAAAAGCTCATTCGATCGGAAATTCAAAGGGCTAGTGCCCTTTTTAATAGTCGAAAGTGATTGGAGGGCACCTAGCCCCCCCCTACATTTTGTTCAGCTTAGTTGATTTCCATATAGAAAATATATTTTTGAGGAGGACACTCCCCCACAACCCTCAGGGCAAGGGTTATAAGTTATGCCCTGGGGGCATATAAGGTTTTAATTGAATTCTTTGTCGTAAAAGCTTGAAAAGGGGCTAATTCGATTTGAAATTCAAAGGGCAAGTACCCTTTTCAATAGTCGAAAGTAATAAGTGATTTTTTTTTTTTTTTAATGTTGTTGTTGTTTATACCAGGGCACTTCGTATCGAAGGAGTTGTCGTGGGAACTTCGAAAGGGGCTCATTCGATTGAAAATAGAAAGGGTTGATGCCTTTTTAAATAGTCGAAAGTGATTGGAGGGCAACTTATCCCCCTTCCACTCCCACCCTCCCTCGCCCACTTTCCCATTTGCCCATTATGCTTCAAAACTAAATGTTGCCTTAAGATTAAATCAAAATGCACTGTGATAATGCTAATTCCCAATAAGGCATCTCAGCAGTATCCAAAGAATGACTGAGGGCGTTATGTTCAAGCTTTCGGGGCTACTTCTGCTATTAAAATCTAACCAGATCAAAATAGCGTAAGTGTATCCAAGCTATCAAAGAAAGTAAACAGATTTTCCGAATGGTATCAAGTTTTCCATTTTAGGTCAACTAGAGGAGGTGTGAAAATAAATTAAACAGTACTATTTATTTCCAGATTTTTAAAAGGGTGTATGCTATAAAAAATTTCTGAAAATTTTTCTCCAGCATACAAATAGCAGGTAAAACTATAAAGTCTTAAAAAAAAAGATTTAAAGTATTATTTTCTTTTTCCCTGAAAAGACTATGTCAATATAAAAGGAACAGAAATTAATTAAAAAAAAACTTTTTCCACAAAATAAGTTTTTAAAAGAAAAGTAAAGAACTCCATTAAACAAAAAATGAGCAAAAATAAAATCAAATAATCTACCAAACGTGAAACTACCACAAATCAGCATCTATAAATAAATGAAACCTAAAACAAACAGAAATCACAATAAGCAATCAAGTCAAACTCAAAACGAGCAGAAATTAACATAAGTTGGGCGCAAAACCCCTATGCCTTCCAAAGGCCAAAACAAAATTTGCACTTTACTGCAAAATTACAAATGAATGTGCATTGTTAGTTTTATATACATATACTGATATTTAGTAATCAAAATGTTAACATTATTTGATTTATTAAAGTTATAAAAGTAAAAATTCTTATATTTTTATCAGAAGGCATGGGGGTTTTGAGCCCAACTTATGTTAATTTCTGCTCGTTTTGAGTTTGATTCGGTTATTTATTGTAATTTCGATTCGTTTTGGGTTTCATTTATTTATCGATGCTGATTTGCGGTAGTTTCACGCTTGGTAGATTATTTGATTTTATTTTTGCTCATTTTTTGTTTAATGGAGTTCTTTACTTTTCTTTGAAAAACCTTATTTTGTGGGAAAAGTTTTTTTAATTAATATCCTTAAATGTCAAGTTAAAATTTAAGCTACATATTTCGAAAGATATCTAAATTTAGTTTTTTTTTGGTTTTTATCAAAATAAGTGAATTGTTTTGATAAACGAGAATAATATTTAGCAACAGCATCAAACTATTTCCTTTTATTTTTCATTCACCCACGATTCAACGTCACATTTCTGTCAAATGTCAAAATAGTTCTTAAGTAAATTTGACAGTTCCAAGATTCGTTAAAAAGATTTTTGAGGTCTATTTGAAAAAGTGAATCAGCAATTCCCAGCATGCATACCATCTCCTTTCATATGCTGTTGAAGGCTGTGTTTGAAGTCTTTTATTCAACTAGTGTTGTAAGTGGAGGGAACTTTTGAATTCTGAACAACTGCGAATGACACCACCTTTTATGAATAGAATTCGCTATTATATTCATTTTCAAAGGAGAAAATAGAAGCCATGATTATCCTTTAATCTTTTCTTTGCTTGAATTATCTCTAAACCATGAGCTACTTACAATATTGTCGTCCGAAAAGACAGAAATTAAATAAACTTTAATCAGTTTTTGTGGGAACAACAACATAAAATGACTCAATGATGGCATACGCTCCTAAAGCTAGATACAAATATAAATTAGAAAGCGGTTTTTACAGTTCGAAGAAGAAAAGTGGCGGAATATGTTTTCCTACCAAGATATTATCACATTTATTTTGCGATAAGTGGTCATATACGGAATAAATTGGCGAGAAATTTTCTCAAAAATGGGAGAGTTTGATTTATTTAAATGTAAATTCCCAAGTAAACTAAAAAATTACCAGTTTACCATTTACCAGAAAATGCATAGTTTTTGAGGAGAGGAAAATAAATTTTTTGAGGGAAGTAAAGTTCAAGTGAATTTGAGCAATTTGACACAAAAATCAAATCTGGCCCATGAAACTCTAGAGAAAAAACATCAGGAAGGGATCAGAAGGCTTATCTGTATAAGTACTTACATTAATTTTGTTTCTTAAAATAAAATGAATGTTATAATACATTATATTCATATTTTATAAAAATAATACAAAAATAATACAATAATACATTACATATTTTATAAAAAAAAAATTACATTCATTTTATTTCTTTTTATTTTAAAATATTAAGGCTGTATAAATGTTTTTTGTGTGTTAATGCGTATCATATAAAGTGCCTTCTGTAGGAGGTACAAAATTGTTCATCCCTTTTGGTATTTTATTTCATTTATGTCTTTTAGTAGATTATAAAACTCGTTTGATAATATGGAGCCTCCAATTCGAGCTTAGCTCCCTTTTGGCTTTATTGGATTAGTTTTGTTTGTTTGTTTTGTGTGTTAAATAAATAGATAAAATCTTAAAATAAAGTCTTCAGACAAAATTTTATGTAGGCCTACTCATAGACTGAATCTAAAACAGAGTTTTATAGAGCATTACCGAATTTTGTAGTGCGTGGGAATTTAAAATGTCACTTGGTAATCAAAGATATTTATGAAAACTTAAAATGTTTATTATTATTCAAAATTAAACAGACCGGTTCTCCAATGAAAAGTGCATTTACTCCTTATAGAACGATTTTAAAGCTTGAAACAAGCAAAAATTAGCTTATGTAAGCTGTAAAAAATCAAACGAGCATAAATTGCTATGAAAAAAAAAAATGAAACCTAAGACGTATATAAATAGAAATTATATAACACTTTAAAAAATGACGATAAAGGGTGATGCTGCCACCCCAAAACTCTACTTAAGGTTAGAATCGTATTTTGCACTTCCAAGAAAACTCGATAGATAGCTTAAACTGAAATTTCTATTTAGTCGAATACTTTTTCTTTACACTATAAGGCATTTAACATTAAGGAAGAGAACAGTAGCCAGAATTAAAATGATTTTAAAGCATAAATGTGAATTAAACAAAAAACATAAGACATAAAACGCAAACATAAAGCAAAAGAATAAGAAATCAAAACACAAACTAAATCAGCTATCACAATCGTTTTATACCAAATTTTTTTTTTTACTACTAACAAGTGAATGTTGCCTTCCCTCATTCCCCCAAAAGGCTAGATTTGTGCTTTACTAAAAATAACACAAATAGCTTAAGGGGAAAGTTTGAACTGGCCGATTAATTGTCTGTCTATTGGATATAAAATGGAATGCATATTAAAGGAAGACAGAATTGATAAAAATATGCTGAATTCCATGCTAAGCTTTCACTAAGATTAGGCTACTTATCGTTACAAGTATACTATGGTCTCAGAAAAAGAAACTCAGATTGTTCAGCAAAACCTAGTTTTTAATCACATGGTGGAAAAAGAGAACTGTATAAAACAAAGAATTACTTTATAATAACATAAACTAAAATGATGTTTCAACCGATGAGGTTCATTAATATCACAGTTATTTGCGAAAATTTATTTACGTGAAAAGTTTTACTTCATTTATTTCTGTCCTTAAGGTTTACTTTGAGTTTTATTTCTTCATATACAGTAATATCGCTTTGTTCTATGCTTCACTACTAGTCTAACCTAATCTCAGCTCGTTCTAAATTTAAACTCAATCTTCAAATTTCCTGGAGCAGAATTTTTTTCTATTTTATTTCTGTCTGTTTTT
Source organism: Artemia sp. Qi Xiang Cuo (assembly GCF_049724085.1). Lineage (NCBI taxonomy): Eukaryota > Metazoa > Arthropoda > Branchiopoda > Anostraca > Artemiidae > Artemia > Artemia sp. Qi Xiang Cuo. The sequence goes on along the minus strand of NC_142811.1, from coordinate 45,223,444 downwards.
TAGTTGATGTAATTTTTGAATAGTTTGACAGCAGAAACATTTTCATAAGTTTTGTTAATGATTGCAGCTAACATTAACTGATGGCGTAAACTTTGTAGAATTATATTCGTTGTAGAACTATTCATAGTAGAAACAATGGCATTGTGCTTCTAGCACCAGTAGCCTCAGGTTTGTAGTTGCACCTTTCAGAAGTCCCTTAACAATATATTTCCCCAAAATTTGGGGAAATATATTCTTTATGTCATATGATGTTGGATGTATTGCAGTGCTTGTCACAGATCCTTAATAAACAATGTCAGAAGTACATAACACCAACGTTGGTGAAAATCAAACAGTATTTGTCACATAAATGTTTTTCATATGATTTGAAATCCTAAATAGGCAATATTGCAATATGAGCCTCAGATTTGTATATGAGAGCACTGAAATTTACCGAAACGGGAAGTGCCAAAATTTTATATTGATAGCTAGATATTTATTGCAAAAAAAAACAGGACCAAACACAAAATATTGCTCAAAATGAAGATTCAACAGCACAGACAAACTGAAATAGAAAAAAAAACTTGCTTACATAAAACAATTTAAAATCTCGTCCTCCTCCCTTTCCTTATAAGAAAATTCCCTGGGTTTCATTTCCACTTTCTGATGTTTTGCAGAATATTTAATGGTCCCCCCAAAAAATAACTGAAACTTTAAAAAAAAGGAACTTCTGGTAATTCAGTAGACACATCAAAAGAAATGGCTTTTTTTTCCTGGATAATTAAAAAAAACTTTTTCCACAAAATAAGTTTTTCAAAAAAAAGAACTCCATTAAACCAAAAATGAAAAAAAAAATAGAATCAAATAATCTACCAAGTATACAACTACAACAACTCAGTATCAATAAATAAATGAAATCCAAAAACAAACAGAAATTAAAATAAATAACAGAGTCAAACTAAAAACGAGCAGAAATTAATATGACTAGGGTTCTAAACCCCATGCTTTCTAAAAGCCAGAATATAATTTGTACTTTACTGAAAAAAATTAAAATGAATTTAATGAAAAAAAAATGTGCATTGTCTATTTAATATACATATGCTGATGTTTATTCCTTAAAATATTAAATAATTTTTGATTTCCTAAGGTTATAAAAGTGAAAACATTTAAAAGAATTTTTTTGGGGAATATAATGGGGAGTTTTCTATAAAACCTTTTCTATAATGACCGCGCGTTCTACAAAAATCTTATATGTTTCCACGGCATAAGTTACAGCCCTTGCCTTAAGGATTGGGGGAATTTGTTATCCTCAAAAACATAATTTCTAGACATTTCTGATATGTTGAACAAAATGCTTATCTCGTAATTTTGTCTGTAAGTGCTTTGGGAAACGATGGACGTGAGGGGTGATTTGCCCTCTAATCACTTTTGACTAATAAATGGCACTAGTCCTCTCAATTTCCAATCGAATGAGCCCTTTTTGAAGCTTCTACGACAAAACTATCAATAAAAACCTTATACGCCCCAAGGACATAACTTAAGACCTTTGTCCTGAGGGATATGGGAGAAGGGTTGTCATTCTAAAACACATAATTTCCAGACCTTTCAACCACGTTGAACAAAATGGCCATATAAAAATGTTCATCGGAAGTGTTTAGGGAAATAATGGGCATGAAGCAGGGGTGATTCTCCCTCCGATAACTTTCAACTCTTAAAAAGGACAATAGCCCTCTCAATTTCCAATCCAATGACCCCTTTTTGAAGTTTTTATGACACCGCTTTTTATAAAAATATTATATACCCCAAGGGCATTACTTACAATCCTAGCCCTGAGGGCTCTGGGGGGGGGGGGTTCATAGTAAACACATAATTTCCTGACCCTTTAATTACATTCAGCAAAATGGCAGCATCAAAATGTTGATCAGTAGAGTTTGGGGTAATGATGGGCGTGTGGGGGGTGGACATTCCTTCTCCAATGACTTTTGACTATTATTAAGTGCACTAGCCATCTCTTTTCCCAATTGAATGAGCCCTTTTTGAAGTTTTTACGACAACGCTTTCTATAAAAACGTTAAATGCCCCCAGGGCATAACTTACAATCTTACAATCCCCCACAGCCCTGAGGGCTGTGGGGGTTGTCATACTCAAAAGCATAATTTCCGGACCCTTTAACTACGTTCAACAAGATAGCTATATCAAAATGTTGATCGGAAGTGGTTGGGAAAATGACGGGAGTAGGGAGGACTCTGTAGATATGAAGAGTACATAATTCGGTTATCAAAAGAATGTATCTTCTCAAGGTCAATCAGGGGCTGTTTCTAAGCCAATACTACGAGTACAAAATTTATTCAAGGATTACTGATCGAGTGCAATAGGGTCAATGCCCCCTTTTTCAAAGTCGATTTATTTGTTGTTTCTGTGTGTAATGACTTCGGGACGAAGTTTGCACATACGCATTAACGGGAACAATGTATTGATCCCCTCGAGGGGAACTGGATTTCTGAGAAATTGATTACATAATCGGCGGGGAATGGATTTCTGAGAAATTGATTTGCATAATCGGCGGGGAATTATTGATTGACGAAAGGGGAATTAAGAAACATTATGGCTTCTTTGATATTTAGGTCTGAGGGATAAATGGTCTTTAGTGACAGAGATAAATTGATATTCTATTTTTAAATATGGCTTCTCAGGTCTCTAGGCTTAGCGATAAATTAATATTCTATCGAAGCCTTAATAGAGTAACCAAGAACACCTTAGAGATGAAGAGACTAACGCGGAAATTTTTTCCTGGGAATTTCAAATCTGACAGCTCAGGGACGCCAAAACAAAAGGAACACGCCGAAATTACGTTTAGGGATTATTTGGGCGAAACCGTTTGAGACATTTTAGAAGATGATTTAGGCGAAACCGTTTGAGACATTTTAGAAGATGATTTAGGTGAGACAGTTTGACACATTTTAGAAGATGATTTGGGCGAAACACTTTAAGACATTTTAGAAGATGATTTTGGGTGAAACAGGTTGAGACATTTTAGAAGATGATTTCAGTTGATGATTTAGAAGATGATTTGGGTGAAACTCCATGGTCGTTATAATACACAAGCTCCATTTGAACAGTGTTGTAAGGTCCCCTATCCCAACCCCAAAAGGATTCCTTTACCCACTTGGCCCCCGGGCCCCCAAAGGCCCCTTGGTCCCCCAAAGGCCCCCGAGCCCAGGGCCCCCAAAGGGTCCCGGATCTCTCAAAGGTCCCCCGTGCCCCCAAGGGGCCCCCAGGTCCTCAAAGGGCCCCCAGGCCCCCAAAGGGCCCCCGGGGCCCCCGAAGAGGCCCCTCCCCATTTTTTAAAACTTATTTTTGTGCACTTGAGACACAGAAGGGCCCCAACATTTCAAAAGGCTTTATTATATCTTTTCGGAACAATTTCTTTTCTTAATGTACCTCCTAAACCCATTTTACAAGTTGAAGTATCCCATCCGTTTCACCCACAACTTTACTTTACAGCTTTTTGAATGCTCCAACACCAAGCAATACTTTTCAAAAGGCATTTCATAACAAATTCTTTTCTTAATTTCCCCCCTAAACCAATTTTACAAGTTGAAGTATCCCATCCTTTTCACCCACAACTTTACTTTATAGCTTTTTGAATGCCCCAACACCAAGCAATACTTTTCAAAAGACATTTCAGAACAAGTTCTTTTCTTAATCTCCCTCCTAAACGCATTTTACAAGTTGAAGTATCCCATCCTTTTCACCCATAACTTTACTTTACAGCTTTTTGAATACCACAACACCATGGAATACTTTTCAAAAGACATTTCAGAACAAGTTCTTTTCTTAATGTTCCACCTAAACCCATTTTACAAGTTGAAGTACCCATCCTTTTCACCCACAACTTTACAGCTTTTTGAATACCAAAACACCAAGCAATACTTTTCAAAAGACATTTCAGAACAAGTTCTTTTCTTAATCTCCCACTTGAATCCATTTTACAAATTGAAGTACCCATCCTTTTCACCCACAACTTTACTTTACAGCTTTTTGAATACCACAACACCAAGCAATACTTTTCAAAAGACCTTTCAGAACAAGTTTTTTCTTAATGTCCCACCTAAACCAATTTTACGAGTTGAAGTAACCAACCTTTTCACCCACATTTTTACTTTACAGCTTTTTGCATACCAAAACACCAAGCAATACTTTTCAAAAAAACATTTCAGAACAAGTTCTTTTCTTAATATCCCACCTAAACCCATTTTACAAGTTGAAGTACCCATCCTTTTCACCCACAACTTTACTTTACAGCTTTTTGCATACCACAGCACCAAGCAATACTTTTCAAAAGACATTTCAGAGCAAGTTCTTTTCTTAATATCCCACCTAAACCCATTTTACAAGTTGAAGTGCTCATCCTTTTCACCCACAACTTTACTTTAAAGCTTTTTGAATACCAAAACACCAAGCAATACTTTTCAAAAGACATTTCAGAACAAGTTCTTTTCTTAATGTCAACCCTAAACCCATTTTACAAGTTGAAGTACCCATCCTTTTCACCCACAACTTTACTTTACAGCTTTTTGAATACCACAACACTAAGCAATACTTTTTAAAAGAAATTTCAGAACAAGTTCTATTCTTAATGTCCCACCTAAACCCATTTTAAAAGTTGAAGTACCCATCCTTTTCACCAATAACTTTACTTTACAGCTTTTTGCATACCACAACACCAAGCAATATTTTTCAAAAGACATTTCAGAACAAGTTGTTTTCTTAATTTCCCTTCCAAACCCATTTTACAAGTTGAAGTACCCATCCTTTTCACCCACAACTTTACTTTACAGCTTTTTGCATACCCCAACACCAAGCAATACTTTTCAAAGGCATTTCAGAACAAGTTCTTTTCTTAATGTCCCTCCTAAGCACATTTTAAAAGTTGAAGTACCCATCCTCTTCAGCACAACTTTACTTTACAGCTTTTTGAATGTCCAAACACCAAGCAATACTTTTCAAAAGGCATTTCAGAACAATTTCTTTTCTTAATGTCCCTCCTAATTTTACAAGTTGAAGTATCCCATCCTTTTCACCCACAACTTTACTTTACAGCTTTTTTAATACCACAACACCATGCAATACTTTTCAAAAGACATTTCAGAACTAGTTCTTTTCTTAATGTCCCTCCTAAACCCATTTTACAAGTTGAAGTACCCATCCTTTTCACCCACAACTTTACTTTCCAGCTTTTTGAATACCACAACACCAAGCAATACTTTTCAAAAGACATTTCAGAACAAGTTCTTTTCTTAATGTCCCTCCTAAACCCATTTTACAAGTTGAAGTATCTCATCCTTTTCGCCCACAACTTTAGTTTACAGCTTTTTGAATACCACAACAACATGCAATACTTTTCAAAAGACATTTCATAACAAGTTCTTTTCTTAGTGTCCCCACTAAACCCATTTTACAAAATGAAGTATCCATCCTTTTCACCCAAAACTTTACTTTCCTGCTTTTTGAATGCCCCAACACCAAGCAATACTTTTCAAAAGACATTTCAGAACAAGTTCTTTTCTTAATGTCCCACCTAAACCCATTTTAAAAGTTGAAGTACCACTCCTTTTTACCCACAACTTTACTTTACAGCTTTTTGCATACCACAGCACCAAGCAATACTTTTCAAAAAACATTTCAGAACAAGTTCATTTCTTAATGTCCCTCTTAAACGCATTTTACAAGTTGAAGTACCCATCTTTTTCACCCAAAACTTTACTTTACAGCTTTTTGAATACCAAAATACCATTTAATACTTTTCAAAAGACATTTCAGAACAAGATCTTTTCTTAATGTCCCACCTAAACCCATTTTACAAGTTGAAGTGCCCATCCTTTTCACCCACAACACTACTTTACAGCTTTTTGCATACCACCGCACCAAGCAATACTTTCCAAAAGACATTTCATAACAAGTTCTTTCCTCAATGTCCCATCTAAACCCATTTACAAGTTGAAGTATCAATCCTTTTCACCCACAACTTTTCTTTACAGCTTTTTGAATACCAAATTACCAAGCAATACATTTCAAAAGACATATCAGAACAAGTTCTTTTCTTAAAGTCCCTCCTAAACGCATTTTAAAAGTTGAACTACCCATCCTTTTCACCCACAACTTTATTTTACAGCTTTTCGAATACCCCAACACCATGCAATACTTTTCAAAAGACATTTCAGAACAAGTTCTTTTTCTTAATGTCCCTCCTAAGCCCATTTTAAAAGTTGAAGTACCCGTCCTCTTCAGCACAACTTTACTTTACAGCTTTTTGAATGTCCCAACACCAAGCAATACTTTTCAAAAGGCATTTCAGAACAAGTTCTTTTCTTAATGTCCCCCCTAAACCCATTTTACAAGTTGAAGTACCCATCCTTTTCACCCAAAACTTTACTTCACAGCTTTTTGAAAGCCCCAACACGAAGCAATACTTTTCAAAAGACATTTCAGAACAAGTTCTTTTCTTAATGTCCTACCTAAACCCATTTTACAATTTTAAGTACCCATCCTTTTCACCCACAACTTTACTTTACAGCTTTTTGAATACCAAAACACCAAGCAATACTTTTCAAAAGACATTTCAGAACAAGTTCTTTTCTTAATGTCCCACCTAAACCCATTTTACAAGTTGAAGTACCCTGTCTTTTCACCCACAACTTTACTTTACAGCTTTTTGCATACCACAGCACCGAGCAATACTTTTCAAAAAACATTTCAGAACAAGTTCATTTCTTAATACCCCTCTTAAACTCATTTTACAAGTTGAAGTACCCATCCTTTTCACCCAAAACTTTACTTTACAGCTTTTTGAATACCAAAATACCATGCAATACTTTTCAAAAGACATTTCAGAACAAGATCTTTTCTTAATGTCCCACCTAAACCCATTTTACAAGTTGAAGTGCCCATCCTGTTCACCCACAACTTTACTTTACAGCTTTTTGCATACCACCGCACCAAGCAATACTTTTCAAAAGACATTTCATAACAAGTTCTTTCCTCAATGTCCCATCTAAACCCATTTACAAGTTGAAGTATCAATCCTTTTCACCCACAACTTTTCTTTACAGCTTTTTGAATACCATAACACCAAGCAATACTTTTCAAAAGACATATCAGAACAAGTTCTTTTCTTAATGTCCCTCCGAAACGCATTTTACAAGTTGAACTACCCATCCTTTTCACCAACAACTTTATTTTACATCTTTTCGAATACCCCAACACCATGCAATACTTTTCAAAGGCACAACTTTACTTTACAGCTTTTTGAATGCCCCAACACAAAGCAATACTTTTCAAAAGACATTTCAGAACAAGTTCTCTTCTTAAAGTCCCTCCTAAACGCATTTTACAAGTTGAAGTATCCCATCCTTTTCACCCACAACTTTACTTTATAGCTTTTTTAATACCACAACACCATGCAATACTTTTCAAAAGACATTTCAGAACAAGTTCCTTTCTTAATGTCCCACCTAAACCCATTTTAAAAGTTGAACTACCCATACTTTTCACCCACAACTTTACTTTACAACTTTTTGAATACCAAAACACCAAGCAATACTTTTCAAAAGACATTTCAGAACAAGTTCTTTTCTTAATTTCCCACCTAAATCCATTTTACAAGTTGAAGTACCTAGTCTTTTCAACCACAACTTTACTTTGAAGCTTTTTGCATACCACAGCACCAAGCAATACTTTTCAAAAAACATTTCAGAACAAGTTCTTTTCTTAATGTCACTTTTAAACGCATTTTACAAGTTGAAGTACCCATCCTTTTCACCCAAAACTTTACTTTACAGCTTTTTGAATACCACAATACCATGCAATACTTTTCAGAAGACATTTCAGAACAAGATCTTTTCTTAATGTCCCAGCTAAACCCATTTTAAAAGTTGAAGTGCCCATCCTTTTCACCCACAACTTTACTTTAAAGCTTTTTGAATACCACAACACCAAGCAATACTTTTAAAAAGACATTTCAGAACAAGTTTTTTTCTTAATGTCCTACCTAAACCCATTTTACAAGTTGAAGTACCCATCCTTTTCACCCACAACTTTACTTTACAGCTTTTTGCATACCACAACACTAAGCAATACTTTTCAAAAGACATTTCAGAACAAGTTCTTTTCTTAATGTCCCACCTAAACCCATTTTACAAGTTGAAATACCCATCCTTTTCACCCACAACTTTACTTTACAGCTTTTTGCATACCACAACACCAAGCAATACTTTTCACAGGCATTTCAGAACAATTTCTTTTTTTAATGTCCCTCCTAAACCCATTTTACAAGTTGAAGTACCCATTCTTTTCACCCACAACTTTACTTTACAGCTTTTTGAATGCCACAACACCAAGCAATACTTTTCAAAAGACATTTCAGAACAAGTTCTTTTCTTAATGTCCCATCTAAACCCATATTACAAGCTGAAGTACCCTTCCTTTTCCCCCATGACTTTACTTTACAGCTTTTCGCATACCCCAAAAGCAAGCAATACTTTTCAAAAGACATTTCAGAACAAGTTCTTTCTTAATGTCCCACCTAAACCCATTTTATAAGTTGAAGTACCCATCCTTTTCACCCACAACTTTATTTTACAGCTTTTCGAATACCCCAACACCATAAAATACTTTTCAAAAGAAATTTCAGAATAAGTTTTTTTTCTTAATGTCCCTCCTAAACCCATTTTAAAAGTTGAAGTACCCATCCTCTTCAGCAAAACTTTACTTTACAGCTTTTTGAATACCACAACACCAGGCACTACTTTTCAAAAGACATTTCAGAACAAGTTCTTTTCTTAATTTCCCACCTAAACCCATTTTACAAGTTGAAGTACTCATCCTTTTCACCCACTACTTTACTTTACAGCTTTTTGAATGCCACAACACCAAGCAATACTTTTCAAAGGACATTTCGGAACAAGTTCTTTTCTTAATGCCCCACCTAAACCCATATTACAAGCTGAAGTACCCTTCCTTTTCCCCCATGACTTTACTTTACAGCTTTTTGCATACCCCAAAAGCAAGCAATACTTTTCAAAAGACATTTCAGAACAAGTTCTTTCTTAGTGTCCCACCTAAACCCATTCTATAAGTTGAAGTATCCATCCTTTTCACCAAAACTTTACTTTACAGCTTTTTGCATACTACAACATCAAGCAATACTTTTCAAAAGACATTTCAGAACAAGTTCTTTTCTTAATGTCCCACCTAAACCCATTTACAAGTTGAAGTACCCATCCTTTTCACCCACAACTCTGCTTTACAGATTTTTGAATACCACAACACCCAGCAATACTTTTCAAAAGACATTTCAGAACAGGTTATTTTCTTAATGTCCCACCTAAACCCGTTTTACAAGTTGAAGTACCCATCCTTTTCATCCACAACTTTATTCTAGAGCTTTTTAAATACCACAACACCAAGCAATACTTTTCAAAAGACATTTCAGAACAAGTTCTTTTCTTAATGTCCCTCCTAAACACATTTTACAAGTTGAAGTACCCATCCTTTTCACCCACAACATTACTTTACAGCATTTTGAATACCCCAACACCAAGCAATACTTTTCAAAAGACATTTCAGAAAAAGTTCTTTTTCTTAATGTCCCTCCTAAACCCATTTTACAAGTTGAACTACCGATCCTTTTGACCACAACTTTACTTTACAGCTTTTTGAATACCACAACACCAAGCAATACTTTTCAAAAGACATTTCAGAGCAATTTCTTTTCTTAATGTCCCACCTAAACCCATTTTACAAGGTGAACTACCTATCCTTTTCACCCACAATTTTACTTTACAGCTTTTTGCATACCCCAACACCAAGCAATACTTTTCAAATACATTTCAGAAGAAGTTCTTTTCTTAATGTCCCTCCTAAACCCATTTTACAAGCTGAAGTACCCATTTTTTCACCCACAACTTTACTTTACAGCTTTTTGAATCCCACAACACAAAGCAATACTTTTCAAAAGACATTTCAGAACAAGTTCTTTTCTTAATATCACACCTAAACCCATTTTACAAGTTGAAGTACCCATCCTTTTCACCCACATCTTTACTTTACAGCTTTTTGAATACCACAACACCAAGCAATACTCTTCAAAAGACATTTCAGAACAATTTCTTTTCCTAATGTCCCACCTAAACCCATTTTACAAGTTGAAGTAACCATCCTTTTCACCAACAACTATATTTTACAGCTTTTTGAATACAACAACTCCAAGCAATACTTTTAAAAAGACATTTCAGACCAAGTTCTTTTCTTAATATCACACCTAAACCCATTTTACAAGTTGAAGTACTCTCTTTTTGACCCACAACTTTACTTTACAGCTTTTTGAACCCAGGGATACTAGTGAGAGAGACATGCAAAAAGCTAGGTTCATTTTTTTTACTAAAGCAAGTGCTACCATCTATTTCAATTAAGGTATAGATGGAAGCACAATTGTTTTTTCCTTCACCTGGGTACCTGCAGCCAACCTACAATACCACCATTTTTCAAGTGACTGCACTCACGTTAGGTTCGTTTAGGTTCACTTAGTGTGGCGCGCCATCTATACCTTAATTGAAATAGATGGTAGCACTTGATTTAGTAGAAAAATGAACCTAGCTTTTTGCATGTCTCTCTCATTAGGCTCCCTGGGTTCAAAAAGCTGTAAAGTAAAGTTGTGGGTCAAAAAGGGGTACTTCAACTTGTAAAATGGGTTTAGGTGGGACATTGAGGTGGGACATTTACAGCTTTTTGCATACCACAACATCAAGCAATACTTTTGAAAAGACATTTCAGAACAAGTTCTATTCTTAATGTCCCACCTAAACCCATTTTAAAAGTTGAAGTACCCATCCTTTTCACCCATAACTTTACTTTACAGCTTTTTGCATACCACAACACCAAGAAATATTTTTCAAAAGACATTTCAGAACAAGTTGTTTTCTTAATGTCCCTTCCAAACACATTTTACAAGTTGAAGTACCCATCCTTTTCACCCACAATTTTACTTTACAGCTTTTTGCATACCCCAACACCAAGCAATACTTTTCAAAGGCATTTCAGAACAAGTTCTTTTCTTACTGTCCCTCCTAAACACGTTTTACAAGTTGAAGTACTCATCCTCTTCAGCACAACTTTACTTTACAGCTTTTTGAATGTCCCAACACCAAGCAATACTTTTCAAAAGGCATTTCAGAACAATTTCTTTTCTTAATGTCCCTCCTAATTTTACAAGTTGAAGTATCCCATCCTTTTCACCCACAACTTTACTTTACAGCTTTTTTAATACCACAACACCATGCAATACTTTTCAAAAGACATTTCACAACAAGTTCTTTTCTTAATGTCCCACCTAAACCTATTTTACAAGTTGAAGTACCCATCCTTTTCACCCACAACTTTACTTTACAGCTTTTTGAATACCAAAACACCAAGCAATACTTTTCAAAAGACATTTCAGAACAAGTTCTTTTCTTAATGTCCCTCCTAAACCCATTTTACAAGTTGAAGTATCTCATCCTTTTCGCCCACAACTTTAGTTTACAGCTTTTTGAATACCACAACAACATGCAATACTTTTCAAAAGACATTTCATAACAAGTTCTTTTCTTAGTGTCCCCACTAAACCCATTTTACAAGTTGAGTACCCATCCTTTTCACCCAAAACTTTACTTTACTGCTTTTTGAAGGCCCCAACACCAAGCAATACTTTTCAAAAGACATTTCAGAACAAGTTCTTTTCTTAATGTCCCACCTAAACCCATTTTAAAAGTTGAAGTACCCATCCTTTTCACCCAAAACTTTACTTTACAGCTTTTTGCGTACCACAGCACCAAGCAATACTTTTCAAAAAACATTTTAGAACAAGTTCATTTCTTAATGTCCCTCTTAAACGCATTTTACAAGTTGAAGTACCCATCTTTTTCAATCAAAACTTTACTTTACAGCTTTTTGAATACCAAAATACCATGCAAAACTTTTCAAAAGACATTTCAGAACAAGATCTTTTCTTAATGTCCCACCTAAACCCATTTTACAAGTTGAAGTGCCCATCCTTTTCACCCACAACTCTACTTTACAGCTTTTTGCATACCACCGCACCAAGCAATACTTTTCAAAAGACATTTCATAACAAGTTCTTTCCTCAATGTCCTATCTAAACCCATTTACAAGTTGAAGTATCAATCCTTTTCACCCACAACTTTTCTTTACAGCTTTTTGAATACCACATTACCAAGCAATACATTTCAAAAGACATATCAGAACACGTTCTTTTCTTAAAGTCCCTCCTAAACGCATTTTAAAAGTTGAACTACCCATCCTTTTCACCCACAACTTTACTTTACAGCTTTTCGAATACCCCTACACCATGCAATACTTTTCAAAAGACATTTCAGAACAAGTTCTTTTTCTTAATGTCCCTCCTAAGCCCATTTTAAAAGCTGAAGTACCCGTCCTCTTCAGCACAACTTTACTTTACAGCTTTTTGAATGTCCCAACACCAAGCAATACTTTTCAAAAGGCATTTCAGAACAAGTTCTTTTCTTAATGTCCCCCCTAAACCCATTTTACAAATTGAAGTACCCATCCTTTTTACCCACAACTTTACTTTACAGCTTTTTGAATGCCCCAACACCAAGCAATACTTTTCAAAAGACATTTCAGAACAAGTTCTTTTTTTAATATCCCTCCTAAACCCATTTTACAAATTGAAGTATCTCATCCTTTTCGCCCACAACTTTAGTTTACAGCTTTTTGAATACCACAACAACATGCAACACTTTTCAAAAGACATTTCATAACAAGTTCTTTTCTTAGTGTCCCCCCTAAATCCATTTTACAAGTTGAAGTACCCATCCTTTTCACCCAAAACTTTACTTTACAGCTTTTTGAATGCCCCAACACCAAGCAATACTTTTCAAAAGATATTTCAGAACAAGTTCTTTTCTTAAAGTCCCTCCTAAACGCATTTTACAAGTTGAAGTATCCCATCCTTTTCACCCACAACTTTACTTTACAGCTTTTTTAATACCACAACACCATGCAATACTTTTCAAAAGACATTTCACAACAAGTTCTTTTCTTAATGTCCCACCTAAACCCATTTTACAAGTTGAAGTACCCATCCTTTTCACCCACAACTTTACTTTACAGCGTTTTGAATACCAAAACACCAAGCAATACTTTTCAAAAGACATTGCAGAACCAGGTCTTTTCTAAATGTTCCACCTAAACCCATTTTACAAGTTGAAGTACCCATCCTTTTCACCCACAACTTTACTTTACAGCTTTTTGAATACCAAAACACCAAGCAATACTTTTCAAAAAACATTTCAGAACAAGTTCTTTTCTTAATATCCCTCTTAAACCCATTTTACAAGTTGAAGTACCCATCCTTTTCACCCAAAACTTTACTTTACAGCTTTTTGAATACCACAAAACCATGCAATACTTTTCAAAAGACATTTCAGAACAAGATCTTTTCTTAATGTCCCACCTAAACCCATTTTACAAGTTGAAGTACCCATCCTTTTCACCCACAACTTTACTTTAAAGCTTTTTGAGTACCACAACACCAAGCAATACTTTTTAAAAAGATATTTCAGAACAAGTTTTTTTTCTTAATGTCCGACCTAAGCCCATTTTACAAGTTGAAGTACCCATCCTTTTCACCCAAAACTTTACTTTACAGCTTTTTGAATGCCCCAACACCAAGCAATACTTTTCAAAAGGCATTTCAGAGCAAGTTCTTTTCTTAATGTCCCACCTAAACCCATTTTACAAGTTGAAGTACCCATCCTTTTCACCCACAACTTTACTTTACAGCTTTTTGAATACCAAAAAACCAAGCAATACTTTTCAAAAGACATTTCAGAACAAGTTCTTTTCCTAATGTCCCACCTAAACCTGTTTTACAAGTTGAAGTACCCTGTCTTTTCACCCACAACTTTACTTTACAGCTTTTTGCATACCACAGCACCAAGCAATACTTTTCAAAAAACATTTCAGAACAAGTTCACTTCTTAATACCCCTCTTAAACTCATTTTACAAGTTGAAATACCCATCCTTTTCACCCAAAACTTTACTTTACAGCTTTTTGAATACCAAAATACCATGCAATACTTTTCAAAAGACATTTCAGAACAAGATCTTTTCTTAATGTCCCACCTAAACCCATTTTACAAGTTGAAGTGCCCATCCTTTTCACCCACAACTTTACTTTACAGCTTTTTGCATACCACCACACCAAGCAATACTTTTCAAAAGACATTTCATAACAAGTTCTTTCCTCAATGTCCCATCTAAACCCATTTACAAGTTGAAGTATCAATCCTTTTCACCCACAACTTTTCTTTACAGCTTTTTGAATACCATAACACCAAGCAATACTTTTCAAAAGACATATCAGAACAAGCTCTTTTCTTAATGTCCCTCCGAAACGCATTTTACAAGTTGAACTACCCATCCTTTTCACCCATAACTTTATTTTACAGCTTTTCGAATACCCCAACACCATGCAATACTTTTCAAAAGACATTTCAGAACAAGTTCTTTTTCTTAATCTCCCTCCTAAGCCCATTTTAAAAGTTGAAGTACCCATCCTCTTCAGCACAACTTTACTTTACAGCTTTTTGAATGCCCCAACACCAAGCAATACTTTTCAAAAGACATTTCAGGACAAGTTCTTTTCTTAAAGTCCCTCCTAAACGCATTTTACAAGTTGAAGTATCCCATCCTTTTCACCCATAACTTTACTTTATAGCTTTTTTAATACCACAACACCATGCAATACTTTTCAAAAGACATTTCAGAACAAGTTCTTTTCTTAATGTCCTACCTAAACCCATTTTACCAGTTGAACTACCCATCCTTTTCACCCACAACTTTACTTTACAGCTTTTTGAGTACCAAAACACCAAGCAATACTTTTCAAAAGACATTTCAGAACAAGTTCTTTTCTTAATGTCCCACCTAAACCCATTTTACAAGTTGAAGTAGCTAGTCTTTTCAACCACAACTTTACTTTGAAGATTTTTGCATACCACAGAACCAAGCAATACTTTTCAAAAAACATTTCAGAACAAGTTCTTTTCTTAATGTCCCTCCGAAACGCATTTTACAAGTTGAACTACCCATCCTTTTCACCCAAAACTTTATTTTACAGCTTTTCGAATACCCCAACACCATACAATACTTTTCAAAAGACATTTCAGAACAAGTTCTTTTTCTTAATCTCCCTCCTAAGCCCATTTTAAAAGTTGAAGTACCCATCCTATTCAGCACAACTTTATTTTACAGCTTTTTGAATGCCCCAACACCAAGCAATACTTTTCAAAAGACATTTCAGAACAAGTTCTTTTCTTAAAGTCCCTCCTAAACGCATTTTACAAGTTGAAGTATCCCATCCTTTTCACCCACAACTTTACTTTATAGCTTTTTTAATACCACAACACCATGCAATACTTTTCAAAAGACATTTCAGAACAAGTTCTTTTCTTAATGTCCTACCTAAACCCATTTTACAAGTTGAAGTACCCATCCTTTTCACCCACAACTTTACTTTACAGCTTTTTGAATACCAAAACACCAAGCAATACTTTTCAAAAGACATTTCAGAACAAGTTCTTTTCTTAATGTCCCACCTAAACCCATTTTACAAGTTGAAGTACCTAGTCTTTTCAACCACAACTTTACTTTGAAGCTTTTTGCATACCACAGCACCAAGCAATACTTTTCAAAAAACATTTCAGAACAAGTTCTTTTCTTAATATCCCTCTTAAACGCATTTTACAAGTTGAAGTACCCATCCTTTTCACCCAAAACTTTACTTTACAGCTTTTTGAATACCACAATACCATGCAATACTTTTCAAAAGACATTTCAGAACAAGATCTTTTCTTAATGTCCCAGCTAAACCCATTTTAAATGTTGAAGTGCCCATCCTTTTCACCCACAACTTTACTTTATAGCTTTTTGAATACCACAACACCAAGCAATACTTTTCAAAAGACATTTCAGAACAAGTTCTTTTCTTAATGTCCTACCTAAACCCATTTTACAAGTTGTAGTACCCATCCTTTTCACCCACAACTTAACTTTGCAGATTTTTGTATACCACAACCCTAAGCAATACTTTTCAAAGGACATTTCAGAACAAGTTCTTTTCTTAATGTCCCTCCTAAACCCATTTTACAAGTTGAAGTACCCATCCTTTTCACCCACAACTTTACTTTACAGCTTTTTGCATACCACAACACCAAGCAATACTTTTCACAGGCATTTCAGAACAAGTTCTTTTTTTAATGTCCCTCCTAAACCCATTTTAAAAGTTAAAGTACCCATCCTCTTCAGCACAACTTTACTTTACAGCTTTTTGAATACCACAACTCCAAGCAATACTTTTCAAAAGACATTTCAGAACAAGTTCTTTTCTTAATGTCCCACCTAAACCCATTTTACAAGTTGAAGTACCCATTCTTTTCACCCACAACTTTACTTTACAGCTTTTTGAATACCCCAACACCAAGCAATACTTTTCAAAAGACATTTCAGAACAAGTTCTTTTCTTAATGTCCCACCTAAACCCATATTACAAGCTGAAGTACCCTCCCTTTTCCCCCATGACTTTACTTTACAGCTTTTTGCATACCCCAAAAGCAAGCAATACTTTTCAAAAGACATTTCAGAACAAGTTCTTTCTCAATGTCCCACCTAAACCCATTTTATAAGTTGAAGTACCCATCCTTTTCACCCACAACTTTATTTTACAGCTTTTCGAATACCCCAACACCATAAAATACTTTTCAAAAGAAATTTCAGAACAAGTTCTTTTTCTTAATGTCCCTCCTAAACCCATTTTAAAAGTTGAAGTACCCATCCTCTTCAGCAAAACTTTACTTTACAGCTTTTTGAATACCACAACACCAGGTAATACTTTTCAAAGGACATTTCAGAACAAGTTCTTTTCTTAATTTCCCACCTAAACCCATTTTACAAGTTGAAGTACCCATCCTTTTCACCCACTACTTTACTTTACAGCTTTTTGAATGCCACAACACCAAGCAATACTTTTCAAAAGACATTTCAGAACAAGTTCTTTTCTTAATGTCCCACCTAAACCCATATTACAAGATGAAGTACCCTTCCTTTTCCCCCATGACTTTACTTTACAGCTTTTTGCATACCCCAAAAGCAAGCAATACTTTTCAAAAGACATTTCAGAACAAGTTCTTTCTTAATGTCCCACCTAAACCCATTTTATAAGTTGAAGTATCCATCCTTTTCACCAAAACTTTACTTTACAGCTTTTTGCATACTACAACATCAAGCAATACTTTTCAAAAGACATTTCAGAACAAGTTCTTTTCTTAATGTCCCACCTAAACCCATTTTACAAGTTGAAGTACCCATCCTTTTCACCCACAACTCTACTTTACAGATTTTTGAATACCACAACAACCAGCAATACTTTTCAAAAGACATTTCAGAACAGGTTCTTTTCTTATTGTCCCACCTAAACCCGTTTTACAAGTTGAAGTACCCATCCTTTTCATCCACAACTTTATTCTACAGCTTTTTAAATACCACAACACCAAGCAATACTTTTCAAAAGACATTTCAGAACAATTTCTTTTCTTAATGTCCCACCTCAACCCATTTTACAAGTTGAAATACCTATCCTTTTCACCCACAATCTTACTTTACAGCTTTTTGCATACCCCAACACCAAGCAATACTTTTCAAATACATTTCAGAACAAGTTCTTTTCTTAATGTCCCTCCTAAACCCATTTTACAAGTTGAAGTACCCATCCTTTTCACCCACAACTTTACTTTACAGCTTTTTGAATCCCACAACACAAAGCAATACTTTTCAAAAGACATTTCAGAACAAGTTCTTTTCTTAATATCACACCTAAACCCATTTTACAAGTTGAAGTATCCATCCTTTTCACCCATATCTTTACTTTACAGCTTTTTGAATACCACAACACCAAGCAATACTCTTCAAAAGACATTTCAGAACAATTTCTTTTCCTAATGTCCCACCTAAACCCATTTTACAAGTTGAAGTACCCATCCTTTTCACCAACAACTAAATTTTACAGCTTTTTGAATACAACAACTCCAAGCAATACTTTTAAAAAGACATTTCAGACCAAGTTCTTTTCTTAATGTCCCACCTAAACCCATTTTACAAGTTGAAGTACCCATCCTTTTGACCCACAACTTTACTTTACAGCTTTTTGAACCCAGGGAGCCTAGTGAGAGAGACATGCAAAAAGCTAGGTTCATTTTTTTACTAAAGCAAGTGCTACCATCTATTTCAATTAAGGTATAGATGGAAGCACAATTGATTTTTCCTTCGCCTGGGCACCTGCAGCCAACCTACAATACCACCATTTTTTCAAGTGACTGCATTCACGTTAGGTTCGTTTAGGTTCACTTAGTTTGGCGCGCCATCTATACCTTAATTGAAATAGATGGTAGCACTTGCTTTAGTAGAAAAATGAACCTAGCTTTTTGCATGTCTCTCTCATTAGGCTCCCTGGGTTCAAAAAGCTGTAAAGTAAAGTTTTCGGTCAAAAGGAAGGGTACTTCAACTTGTAAAATGGGTTTAGGTGGGACATTGAGATGGGACATTTACAGCTTTTTGCATACCACAACATCAAGCAATACTTTTCAAAAGACATTTCAGAACAAGTTCTTTTCTTAATGTCCCACCTAAACCCATTTACAAGTTGAAGTACTCATCCTTTTCACCCACAACTCTATTTTACAGATTTTTGAATACCACAACACCCAGCAATACTTTTCAAAAGACATTTCAGAACAGGTTCTTTTCTTAATGTCCCACCTAAACCCATTTTACAAGTTGAAGTACCCATCCTTTTCACCCACTACTTTACTTTACAGCTTTTTGAATGCCACAACACCAAGCAATACTTTTCAAAAGACATTTCAGAACAAGTTCTTTTCTTAATGTCCCACCTAAACCCATATTACAAGCTGAAGTACCCTTCCTTTTCCCCCATGACTTTACTTTACAGCTTTTTGCATACCCCAAAAGCAAGCAATACTTTTCAAAAGACATTTCAGAACAAGTTCTTTCTTAATGTCCCACCTAAACCCATTTTATAAGTTGAAGTATCCATCCTTTTCACCAAAACTTTACTTTACAGCTTTTTGCATACTACAACATCAAGCAATACTTTTCAAAAGACATTTCAGAACAAGTTCTTTTCTTAATGTCCCACCTAAACCCATTTTACAAGTTGAAGTACCCATCCTTTTCACCCACAACTCTACTTTACAGATTTTTGAATACCACAACACCCAGCAATACTTTTCAAAAGACATTTCAGAACAGGTTCTTTTCTTAATGTCCCACCTAAACCCGTTTTACAAGTTGAAGTACCCATCCTTTTCATCCACAACTTTATTCTACAGCTTATTAAATACCACAACACCAAGCAATACTTTTCAAAAGACATTTCAGAACAATTTCTTTTCTTAATGTCCCACCTCAACCCATTTTACAAGTTGAACTACCTATCCTTTTCACCCACAATCTTACTTTACAGCTATTTGCATACCCCAACACCAAGCAATACTTTTCAAATACATTTCAGAACAAGTTCTTTTCTTAATGTCCCTCCTAAACCCATTTTACAAGCTGAAGTACCCATCCTTTTCACCCACAACTTTACTTTACAGCTTTTTGAATCCCACAACACAAAGCAATACTTTTCTAAAGACATTTCAGAACAAGTTCTTTTCTTAATATCACACCTAAACCCATTTTACAAGTTGAAGTATCCATCCTTTTCACCCATATCTTTACTTTACAGCTTTTTGAATACCACAACACCAAGCAATACTATTCAAAAGACATTTCAGAACAATTTCTTTTCCTAATGTCCCACCTAAACCCATTTTACAAGTTGAAGTAACCATCCTTTTCACCAACAACTAAATTTTACAGCTTTTTGAATACAACAACTCCAAGCAATACTTTTAAAAAGACATTTCAGACCAAGTTCTTTTCTTAATGTCCCACCTAAACCCATTTTACAAGTTGAAGTACTCTCCTTTTGACCCACAACTTTACTTTACAGCTTTTTGAACCCAGGGAGCCTAGTGAGAGAGACATGCAAAAAGCTAGGTTCATTTTTTTACTAAAGCAAGTGCTACCGTCTATTTCAATTAAGGTATAGATGGCAGCACAACTGATCTTTCCTTCACCTGGGCACCTGCAGCCAACCTACAATACCACCCTTTTTTCAAGTGACTGCATTCACGTTAGGTTCGTTTAGGTTCACTTAGTGTGGCGCGCCATCTATACCTTAATTGAAATAGATGGTAGCACTTGCTTTAGTAAAAAAATGAACCTAGCTTTTTGCATGTCTCTCTCATTAGGCTCCCTGGGTTCAAAAAGCTGTAAAGTAAAGTTTTCGGTCAAAAGGAAGGGTACTTCAACTTGTAAAATGGGTTTAGGTGGGACATTGAGATGGGACATTTACAGCTTTTTGCATACCACAACATCAAGCAATACTTTTCAAAAGACATTTCAGAACAAGTTCTTTTCTTAATGTCCCACCTAAACCCATTTACAAGTTGAAGTACCCATCCTTTTCACCCACAACTCCACTTTACAGATTTTTGAATACCACAACACCCAGCAATACTTTTCAAAAGACATTTCAGAACAGGTTCTTTTCTTAATGTCCCACCTAAACCCGTTTTACAAGTTGAAGTACCCATCCTTTTCATCCACAACTTTATTCTACAGCTTTTTAAATACCACAACACCAAGCAATACTTTTCAAAAGAAATTTCAGAACAAGTTCTTTTCTTAATGTCCCTCCTAAACGCATTTTACAAGTTGAAGTACCCATCCTTTTCACCCACAACATTACTTTACTGCTTTTTGAATACCCGAACACCAAGCAATACTTTTCAAAAGACATTTTAAAACAAGTTCTTTTTCTTAATGTCCCTCCTAAACCCATTTTACAAGTTGAACTACCGATCCTTTTGACCACAACTTTACTTTACACCTTTTTGAATACAACAACACCAAGCAATACTTTTCAAAAGACATTTCAGAACAATTTCTTTTCTTAATGTCCCTCCTAAACCGATTTTACAAGTTGAACTACCTATCCTTTTCACCCTTAATTTTTCTTTTCAGCTTTTTGCATACCCCAACACCAAGCAATACTTTTCAAAAGACATTTCAGAACAATTTCTTTTCTTAATGTCCCTCCTAAACCCATTTTACAAGCTGAAGTACCCATCCTTTTCACCCACAACTTTACTTTACAGCTTTTTGAATCCCACAACACAAAGCAATACTTTTCAAAAGACATTTCAGAACAAGTTCTTTTCTTGATATCACACCTAAACCCATTTTACAAGTTGAAGTACCCATCCTTTTCACCCACATCTTTACTTTACAGCTTTTTGAATACCACAACACCAAGCAATACTCTTCAAAAGACATTTCAGAACAAGTTCTTTTCCTAATGTCCCACCTAAACCCATTTTACAAGTTGAAGTACCCATCCTTTTCACCAACAACTATATTTTACAGCTTTTTGAATACAACAACACCAAGCAATACTTGTAAAAAGAAATTTCAGACCAAGTTCTTTTCTTAATGTCCCACCTTAACCCATTTTACAAGTTGAAGTACTCTCCTTTTGACCCACAACTTTACTTTACAGCATTTTCTACCCAGGGAGCCTAGTGAGAGAGACATGCAAAAAGCTAGGTTCATTTTTTTACTAAAGCAAGTGCTACCATCTATTTCAATTAAGGTATAGATGGCAGCGCAATTGATTTTTCCTTCACCTTGGCACCTGCAACCAACCTACAATACCACCATTTTTTCAAGTGACTGCATTCACGTTAGGTACGTTTAGGTTCACTTAGTGTGGCGCGCCATCTATACCTTAATTGAAATAGATGGTAGCACTTGCTTTAGTAGAAAAATGAACCTAGCTTTTTACATGTCTCTCTCACTAGGCTCCCTGGGTTCAAAAAGCTGTAAAGTAAAGTTTTCGGTCAAAAGGAAGGGTACTTCAACTTGTAAAATGGGTTTAGGTGGGACATTGAGAAAAGAAATTGTTCTGAAATGTCTTTTGAAAAGTATTGCTTGGTGTTGTTGCATTCAAAAAGCTGTAAAGTATAGTTGTGGGTGAAAAGGATGGGTAATTCAACTTGTAAAATGGGTTTAGGTGGGACATTAAGAAAGGAACTTGTTCTGAAATGTCTTTTGAAAAGTATTGTTTGGTGTTGTGGTATTCAAAAAGCTGTAAAGTAAAGTTGTGGGTGAAAAGGATGGGTACTTCAACTTGTAAAATGAGTTTAGGTGTGACATTGAGAAAAGAACTTGTTCTGAAATGTCTTTTTAAAAGTATTGTTTGGTGTTATATTCAAAAAGCTGTAAAGTAAAGTTGTGAGTGAAAAGGATGGGTACTTGAACTTGTTAAATGGGTTTAGGTGGGACATTAAGAAAGGAACTTGTTCTGAAATGTCTTTTGAAAAGTATTGTTTGGTGTTGTGGTATTCAAAAAGCTGTAAAGTAAAGTTGTGGGTGAAAAGGATGGGTACTTCAACTTGTAAAATGAGTTTAGGTGTGACATTGAGAAAAGAACTTGTTCTGAAATGTCTTTTGAAAAGTATTGCTTGGTGTTTGGGTATTCAAAAAGCTGTAAAGTAAAGTTGTGGGTGAAAAGGATGGGTACTTAAATTTGTAAAATGGGTTTAGGAGGGACATTTAGAAAAGAACTTTTTCTGAAATGTCTTTTGAAAAGTATTGCTTGGTATTTGGGTACGCAAAAAGCTGTAAAGTAAAGTTGTGGGTGAAAAGGATGGGTAGTTCAACTTGTAAAATGGGTTTAGGTGGGACATTAAGGAAAGAAATTGTTCTGAAATGTCTTTTGAAAAGTATTGCTTGGTGTTGTGGTATTCAAACAACTGTAAAGTAAAGTTGTGGCTGAAAAGGATTGGTACTTCAACTTGTAAAGGCAAAAAAAAAGCATTAAAAAATGGGGAGGGGGCTCTTTTGGGGCACCGGGGGGCCCTTTTGGGGTCTTGGGGCCATTTGGGAGCCCCGGGGGCTTGGGGGCATTTTGGGGACCGGGGGTCTTTTGGGATCCGGGAGCCTTTGGGGGCCGAGGGGTCACTTTTGGGTTGGGGTAGGCAACTTACAACACTTGTTCAAATGGATCTTGTGTATTATAACGACCACGGAGTTTCACCCAAATCATCTTCTAATTCATCTTCTAAAATCATCTTCTAAAATGTCTCAAACTGTTTCGCCCAAATCATCTTCTAAAATGTCTCAAACTGTTTCGCCCAAATCATCTTCTAAAATTTCTCAAACTGTTTCGCCTAAATCATCTTCTAAAATGTCTCAAACGGTTTCGCCCAAATAATCCCTAAACGTAATTTCTGCGTGCTCCTTTTGTTTTGGCATCCTTGCGCTGTCACATTTGAAATTCCCAGAAAAAAATTCCCGCGTTAATCTCTTCATCTATAAGGTGTTTTTGGTAACTCTATTAAGGCTTCGATAGAATATTCTATCGCTAAGCCTAAAGACCTGAGAAGCCATATTTAAAAATAGAATATCAATTTATCTCTGTCACTAAAGACCATTTATCCCTCAGACCTAAAGATCAAAGAAGCCATAATGTTTCTTAATTCCCCTTTCGTCGATCAATAATTCCCCGCCAATTATGCAAATCAATTTCTCAGAAATCCATTCCCCGCCGATTATGTAATCAATTTCTCCGAAATCCAGTTCCCCTCGAGTGGATCAATACATTGTTCCCGTTAATGCGCATGTGCAAACTTCGTCCCGGAGTCATTACACATAGAAACAACATATAAATCGACCTTGAAAAAGGGGGCATTGACCCCATTAGACTCGATCAATAATCCTTGAATAAATTATGTACTCGTAGTACTGGCTTAGAAACAGCCCCTGATTGACCTTGAGAAGATACATTCTTTTGATAACCGGATTATGTACTCGTCATATCTACAGAGGCCTCCCTACTGATGGGCGCGTGGGGGGGAATTCTCTCTCCGATTACTTTCGACTATTAATAAGGGCAAAGAGCCTATATACCCCCAGGGCATAGCATAGAACCTTAGCCCTGAGGGCTGTGGGGGGGGGGGTTCATACCCAAAAACATAATTTCTGGACCCTTCAATTACGTTCAACAAAATGGCTATATAAAAATGTTGATCGGAAGTGGTTGGGGAAATGAGAGGCGTGGGGGGGGGCATTTGCCTTCCAATCACTTTTGACTATTAATAAGGGCACTAGCCATCTTAAATCCCGACTGAATGAGCCCTTTTTGAAGTTTCTACGACAAAACTTTCTATAAAAACCTTACATACCCCCAGGGTATGACTTACAGCCTTTGCCCTGGGGGCTCTGGGGGGTTTGTCATCCTCAAAAACATAATTTCTGGATCTTTGAACTACTTTGAACAAACTACCTGTCTCAAATTTTGATTGAATGTGTTCGGGAAAATGGTGGGCGTGAGAATGGGCTAGTAGCCCTCCAATCACTTTCGACTATTCAAA
This sequence comes from Artemia sp. Qi Xiang Cuo, assembly GCF_049724085.1. Taxonomy (NCBI): domain Eukaryota; kingdom Metazoa; phylum Arthropoda; class Branchiopoda; order Anostraca; family Artemiidae; genus Artemia; species Artemia sp. Qi Xiang Cuo. The sequence continues at coordinate 45,198,823 of NC_142811.1, read as the reverse complement.
AGGGCACTAGCCCTCTGAATTTCCAATCGAAAGAGCCCATTTTGAAGTTTCTGTGACAAAGCTTTCTATACAAACCTTATATGTCGTAAAGGCATAACTTACAACCCTTGCCATGGAGATTGTTGGGGGGGCAGTCATCCTCAAATAACTAATTTCCAGAACTTTAAACTACGTTGAGCAAAATCGTTATCTCAAAATTTTTATTGGATGTGTTTGGGGAAATGGTGGGTGTGAGCGGGGGTTTTATTGCCTTTCAATCACTTAAGAGCATTAGCTTTCTCAATTTCCAATCGAATGAGCCCTTTTTAGAGTTTCTATAGCACCGCTTTCTGTAAGAACCTTATATGCCCCTAGGATATAATTTACAACCCTTACCCTAAGGGCTGTGAAGGGCTTGTCATCCTTAAAGACCTAATTTCTTTAACTCTCAACTACGTTGAAAAAAATGTCTGTCTCAAAATTTTGTTTGGATGTGTTGGGGGAAATGGTGGGTGTGAGAGGGGGGGGGGGGTAGATGCGGTCCAATCACTTTCAACTATTAAAAAGGGCACTAGCCCTTTCAATTTCCAATCAAATTAACCCTTTTTGAAGTTTCTACGACAACGCTTTCTACAAAAACCTTATATGCCCCCAGGGCAAAATTTAAAACCCTTGCCCTGAGGACTCTGAGGGGGTTATCATCCTCAAAGACCTAATTTCCAAAACTTTCGACTGCGTTGAACAAAATAGATATCTCAAAATTTTGATTGCATGTGTTTGGGGAAATTGTGGGCGTGAGAGGGGGGTTAGTTGCCCTCCAATCACTTTCAACTATTAAAGAGGGCACTAGCCATTTCAATTTCCAATTGAATTAGCCCTTTTTTAAGTTTTTACGACAACTTAGGCCTTAGACCTCAGAACCTCATGTGCCTCCAGAAGTGCTTAGGGCATCCAAGAAGAGTCGCCAGTCATCTCTCATCGCTGCGGCCGACCAGATATCTTCCCATTCAGGTTGGATTGAGGCATTGAGGTTTGTGAGGTCAGCCCGGTAACTGCGTCGTAGAGTATTGTTGGGGCGTCCTCCTCTCCTTCTTGGACCATGTGGCTGCCACTGAAGGATGACCTTCGGTAGTCAATTTTCGGACATGATGATCACATGACCAAGGTATCTCCACTTCCTATTTTTGGTCACTTTGGTTACCAGTGTCTGAGATACCTTATGTCGTATAGTTGCGATTGTTACTTTTTGGGACCAGTGGATAATTTGAGTGTGCCTTAAGCAAATGTTTTCGAACGCCAGAAGTTTCTTTTCAAGTATTTGATCAATATGCCAAGTTTCAGAGCCATAGCAAAGCGTTGAGAGGACTTTGCTGTTGAACAGCCTCAGCTTGAGTCGGAGAGAGTACTTCTGGCTCCGCCAAATTTGAGACATTTTCTTGAAAGATGTATTAGCCTGGCCGATTCTTAACTTTCCTTCTCGCTGACACGATCCTGAATTGTGGATGGTACTTCCAAAAAAATTGAACTTCGTGACTTACTCTGTTGTTTGGTTATTGCCTTGTAGGTCAAGTTGAGATCCGGTGCTTGCCACACTTTTTGTTTTGTTGGTATTTATCTTAAGCCTAAAAGGTTCGGTAGCATCCCTGACTTGGTTAAGGTAATGCTGGAGCTTTTATTTGCAGGACACTAGGAGGCTGATATCGTCAGCCAAATCAACATCTCCGAGTCTCTTATTATGCAACTGGATCCCACGTCCATCGCAGGTCCGGAGAATATAACCAATGATAAAATTAAATAGCAGTGGTGATAGCACACAGCCTTGTCTTACCCCTGTCATCATACGAAAGTAACGGGTACTCCTGTCACTTGTCTTCACGCAGCATTCTGTGTCTTTGTAGAAGGCTTGAATGATTAGCAGGAGCTTATCAGAAATACCGTAGTATTAGAGAACCTTTCATAGCGTTTGATGATCAACCGAGTCGTAAGCTTTCTCGAAGTCTATAGATACCAAGTAAAGCTTATTGCGCCATTCATTCGCTTCTTCTAGCAGCATTCTAAGAATAAATACAAGATCAGCCCATGATCGGTAAGGCCGGAATCCATGCTGCACCTCTCGGAGATGTTCCTGCAACGCTGGTTGGATTCTGCTAAGAAGTATAGTCACACTTTCGACAACATTTTCTATAAAAACCTTATATGCCCTTAGGGCATAACTTACAATCCTCGCCCTGAGGGCTGTGGGGGGTTTGTCATCCTCAATGACCTAATTTCCAGAACTTTCAACTATGTTAAACAAAATGGCTATCCCAAAATTTTTATTAGATGTGTTTTGCGAAATGGGGGGCCTGAGAGGGGGGTCAATTGGCCTCCAATGACTTTCGACTATTAAAAAGGGCACTAGCCCTTTGAATTTCCAGTTCAATGAGCTCTTTTTTAAGTTTCTACGACAACGCATTCAATAAAAACATAATATGCCCCCAGGGCATAAAGTACAATCCTTGCCGTGATGAATTTGGCGGGAGTGTCATCCTCAAAGTCATAATTTCAAGATCTTTCAACAACGTTGAATAAAATGGCTACCTCAAAATTTTTATAAGATGTGTCTTGGGAAATGGTGGACTTGAGAGGGGGGTTAGTTACCCTCCAATCACTTTCAACTATTAAAAAGGGCACTAGCCCTTTGAATTTCCAGTTGAATGAGCCCTTTTTGAAGTTTATGCGACAATTTTTACAATAAAAACCGTATGTGTCCCAATACTCCCAAGGGCATGTACAACCCTTACCCTTAGGACTTGGGGGGGGAGTGTCCTCCTCAAAGACATAATTTCTGGATCTTTAAACTACGTTGAACTAAATGGCTATCTCAAAATTCTAATTGGATGTATTTGGTGAAATGGTGGCGTGGAAGGGGTGTTAGTTGCCTTCCAATCACTTTCGACTATTAAAAAGGGCAAAAGCCCTTCCGATTTCCAATCGAATGAGCCCTTTTCCAAGCTTCTACGGCAACTCCTTCGAAACAAAGTGCCCTGGTCCAAAACCAAGAAACCCCCCCCCCCCCCCCAAAAAAAAAAAAAATTAATAAATAATACACTGTGCCAACATTGTTCTTTACTTAGGCAACGCTATTGCACTGCCTATGATTCCAAATATATAATATTCATTCATCTCCAAATAAATAAAACTCGTAAGTTTAGTGTTACCCATCAAAACCTAAGAGCCTAGGAAAGTTTTCCAGATTTTCAAAAAGGTGGAAACCCAAAAAGTCAAGGAATCTTAATGAAAACCGTACCATCAGATTCAGCATATGAGAGGAATTTACTCTAGGTTTGAAGCTTCCGTCTTCAAAAATGTGAAATTTTGTATTTTTTTGGCAGAAGAAAGATCACGGGTGCATGTGTATTTGTTGTTTTTTTCCCAGGGTTAATTATATCAAACCACTGGTTCTAGAATATTGGGAGAGTGCTCATTCGAACGAAAAATATAAGTTTTAGTGCTTTTTTTTAAGTGACCGAAAATATTTGAGGGCAACTAGCCTCCCTCCCAAGCCCCTCTTTTCTTCAAAATCTTCTGATCAAAATTTTGAGATAGCCATTTGGTTCAGCATAGTTGAAAGATCTGATAGTTATGCCTTTGGGGATAACATGACCCCCCTCCCCGAGCCCCTGGGTAAAGGGCAGTAAATAACAATATTTTTTCTTTGTTTGTGTATAGCATTTGTTATTGGGAAATATGCAGACATTTTAGGGAGAGGGGGAATTATCAGCTGGGTGGAATTTTCCACAGGAAGAAGTTTCTGTGAGGGGTGATGTTTCTAGGGGTGAGCTTTCCTGGGGAAGTTTTACACTGACGGAATTTGCGAGACTTCCTATTCGAAATCCTTTTTATTTGTTCTACTTTCTCTTTAGCAACTCAATTTTGCATGTGAAGATATTCCAGGAGAATTGTCCAGGAGAAATTTTCCGTGGTATTGGAACTGTATGGAGGATTTTGCCTTAGGGGGAGCAATTCTGCAGAAGAAATTCTCCATGTAGTAATTTTCCACAGAAGCAACTTTCCACTGGGAGGAGGGGGAACTCCGAGAAAATTTTCCCACTGAGGGCAATTTCCAGCGTTAATTGAAAAACGATAAGAAACCTGTCTTTTTCTAATGAAACTATGCTAAGGAAAATTTTTCAGGAGGAATCGTCCGCAAGAAGTTTTCGTAGGGGTGGGAATTTTATATGTATGGGGAGCCGTATTTCCCGGCATTATTCGAAAAACGATGAGAAATTAATTTTTAAACAGCTTTTTTCAACCGAAAGTGAAGAGCAACATTGAAACTTAAAATGAACAGAAATTATTCCTTATAATTGGGGGGTTTCTCTCTCCTTCATACCTCGCTCTTTATGATAAATTTTGATTTTTTTCCAATTTCTTTTAGAGCGACTCTTGAGATACACAAGGGCCGATTAATTCGAATAAGAAGCCTTTTTGGAAGTGCTAAAATAAACTTTGGCGTCAAGAACGAGGGATTAAGCATGGCACAAGCCCCCTAATATGCAAAATAATTTATGCTCTTGTTAAATTTTAATATTGTTCCTAACTTTCAGATGAAAAAAATCGTTTTTTTATTTAGTTACTCAAAGAAACCATTCACTGGACCCCACCTTACTTGAAAACAAATCTTTCCTTAAATGTAGTAATTGGGGCATTTTCTTCTTTCCCCAAGTAATAATAAATTGCCCCTCCCTGACACAAGCAAATTCATTTCATATAAGAATAAATTGAAATTTTGAGAAAATACCAAAATTGTGTCAAGGTACCAAAATTTTTCTATGAATTGATAGTAGTAATGTTGGCTTAAAAGTTTTGCTAATGATTGGACTTAATATTGAGTAATAGTATAACAGTAGTACGAGCAGTCCTTGTCAGACTAGTCGTAGTAGGATAGTCGCGCATTGATGCAACTTTTGCCTCAGATATGACGTCACATGTCTCATATATCCTGAAACACCAGCTTACGTTAAAATCAAACACAAATCAAACACAAAACCCATTCTTAATGGGTTTTGATGTTGAATATATTGTAACTCTTGCCTCATAATTTTAATCGATAATATCATCAGTTCTTAAATACCAACATTGCCGAGGATCAAACACTATTTAGAAAGTATGAACCACAGTTTATATAAGTTTACCGCAGGTGATTTCTGGCTCTTCATTCTCGGTGTGAACAAAAAGCTCCTCCCACTTATTTGCGCGCTTATTGTCCACTTATTGGTGAGCCGGCCAAGTGGTCAAGTGGTTTTGCCAGTACTTGTTCCGTAGGTGATTTATACTTTGTGTACCCGTGAAAAGATCTAATGTCGCTTATGTTTATACGTTCTCTGGAGCACTCTCACTTCGGCCCGGGTTTTTATAATGGGTGAGATAGGGAAAGATCATACTGCTAATTATATAAACTGTGGTATGAACTAAATGTATTCTGGAATCCTATATTGCAGTATTGACCTCAGATTTGTAATCAGTAAGCTGAGTGAAAAAAGGCACACAAGGGCCACAATTTGCGGACTCTCGTCTTGCCATCTGAAATTCCTTGCATGACTCTGATATCCAAAAATGGTTGCGTATCAACCATTTATATTTAATACATTTAATGTTTTCTTTGTACATTTTTTTTATTTCAATATTGACCTCAGATTTGTAAGCCACGTTCAGAAGCCCTTAGATGCCAACTTTTGTGAAAATAAAACACAATTTGTAATGTATTTTACTTATAATCTTTTGATTTAGGACTTCCTTGTTAAAAAGTTTGCCTCCTAATTATAGTCAGCATACTCGTAGCTTCATATATTTCGTACGCAGGACTCTAGGGAGAGCAAGGAAGGGAATACTTGAGGAATGTACAACTGTAGGCCCTTCACTTTCCCTCCTCCCCCTTAATCCTGCAGATTTAAATCTTTGCAAGCCTCTGATTTCCACAAGATATGACATGTCCGTCTTCTATTTCACATGAATCTATAAATTATGTGGTTTTCATGAGTTATTCGAAAAAATTGAATTTATCGTGTCGTTCTCCGAAGTGACTATTTGGATCTTTCAACCTGTTTGATTAAAATGGTAATCTTAAAATTTGGATACTTATGATACTTATGATTTGATACTTATGACTTTACTTATGATATATGATTTTAATTATGATAGTTATGATTTGATACTTATAATTTTACTTATGATATATGATTTTACTTATGATACTTATGATATACTTATTATTTTAACCTAAACGGCCCATAACTGTGCTAAGGCCTATAGGATTTTTACGGAGGGTGATAGATTTCCTCGGATTGTTTTGGCCCTTAAAATAGGCACTAGAACATACAATTTAATAATGAATGAACCTTTTACTGCTTTGGTATGATCATTCTTTCTTTATTCAGACGAAATCCGAAAAGACGAAGTCAGTCTCTACTAAGTTAATGCTATTGTATTGATCATGATACTAGCCTTTGGTTTTTAAGCCACAAAATCAAATCACTGTAATTCGTGCTGAAATCTTCATGCACATTGACTAGACTCTAAGGGGTTATTTACCGCTGATAATTATTTTCAAAAGAAGACAATAAACATTAATTATAGACTTTTCTGATTCTTTAAGAACTGAAGGTCTATACTTAGATGTAATAATTTAACCGGCAATTGCCTTTTATTTGTCTCTTTTGTTTAGTTTATTTTGGCTTTGTATTTTAAACAAAGAATATAGTAGAATCATTGTAGTAAATAGTTGTTATCTTTTGGCTAAACTCCATGGTGGACTTTTCAAGGATGCTGAACTTCAGAATTTTCACAGTTAAGTTATTATTTGTACCATTTTTATATATTTTCCGCTCTTTTTTAAGAACACAGAGTCAATTTATATTTTTTTAAAATTTCGGCATACCTAGCATGGTGGTGCCAATTTTATATTGGAATAAAACTTATGAAGGAAATTATTCTGCGGAAAGTAATGAACGAAATTAAAGACTCAAGCAAGAAAAAAATAACTTTGAAGATTGTTATTATTTTGAGATGTTTATTTATAATTACTATGAGAGGTCTTATCTTCAATGCTTGATAAAAACATTCCTTAAAAACACCTGTTTATTAATAACGATCGAACAGCCGAACGTACTTGGCAGTTTTCTTTGCCCGCTTTAAAATCGTGTTTTGTAAAATGCAGTGACCGCCATGCACTCTTATTAAACTCTTCATATTCAAATCCTATATGAACATTTACAGCAATCTCTATTTTTATAAAATAAAGAGTGTCAGTGGGAATTATCATCAGTAATTTTCATATAATTAAAATTGTTATTCATATTAGAAAAGTTGCTCTGACTCACGCAAGCCATACAATTGCTTTTTGGATCTTTAAAATTCCCTGAAACTTTAAAGTCTTTTACCACTTCTATTTATTTACATTTCATTAACTTTTTAATCTCCCCCCCCCCCGCGAAGTTTCCATCCAAGTTCATTCGAGCGAATGTATATGAACGGACTTTTCCTTTATTTTTTTTTATGAAGAAGTATCAAAAATTACCATAATGATATTTAAATCACGTCAGTTGGCTGCAGAGCCACTTATGGCTCAAAGACCACATCTTTGAAGTTCAGCCAATTAATTACGATTCAGAGTATATGGTTCAGCCATACTAAACAGAAAGCTATTCCCACAATGGCTCAATTTTTTTAGCTAAATATAAAATAGAATATATTATTATCAGCCGAGGTTTCATTTTCCAAATTTGGCTAAGCTAAAATTCTGAATATATCATATTTTATCTAGCCTAGAAAATTCAAAACTGATTCCTCGAAAGTTCTTTTTCACTTAATGTGGAAAGAAACCGTATTTAACCCAAAACATTGCAACCCTTCCCTAAATTGGCCATCATTCTCTTTTTATGCTTCTTTGAAAAAGCCCAACATATATCCAACCCTTTATGTTTTCTCTTTGAAATGAAAAGAATAAAAGAAAGGGTATTTTACATAAATATTCCTTTTGTAAGTAACTGTGGGAATCGCTTACCATTCGACGTAGGAAGATGTATCTATTGTCCCCACAGGTGTGTCATTGTTGTAATATACCACCTTTCCTATTGTATTGACTATACAGATGCTGAATAGAGAGCCCTTATTGTTAATTTATTGTTCTGTTTCATACTATATTATGATTTCGTCACGTTGCGTTCTGCCTCAAACGGCTGGTGTTCGGGGGTACTCAAGAAGACAAAACTGTAAAAGTATTGTTTATTGTCTTTAGCAGACGAATAAAATGCTAATACTGCTACTTCCAATAGTTCGTCGTAACATTAAGCTCCCTGAGGTTCACGTAAGTACACACACTCCTCCTTTATCCGACTCTTTTTGGAGCTTCACTCTTCAGGACAGTTTTGTTCAGCTCACTGCTTGATATAGTGTTACTCAAACGAGTGATTGAATCTGCACTCAGAAAATTTTTCTGGAAAACATCTAGCAAATTTTTCTCAATTGCTAGATGAGTATATGCTTTTCAGCCATTCTTAGAAACTGACATTTCAGGTGCTCCAAGTATGTTGATCAAAATTCTAAGAATAATTTTTAAGGAGGTGTCTTGGACATGAGGATAGAACATTTTTCTTGTCAAGAATTATCATTTTGTCTTTCCTTATAATAAAATTTGTCTTGTGCAATGGGGTTTCTTATAGCCTATCTTGCTCTCGAGCCCCCAAGCAGGATTGGTAATATCACTAGTTTCAGGGATTGTTTCCTCTCCCTGGTAGTATTTTTCCCTGTAGTGATTTCTAGCTATTTGCCGGAATTTGTGTTATTGTCAAGCTTTTTCTCAAACTGTCTAGACTTTTTGATGTCTAGACTTTATCTAGTTACTTTACAATTTACATAATTTTTCTTAGTTCCAGGATCAAGAAGTTACACTTGGAAATTGTCCAAAATAAGAAATTGAGACATTCGTGCGACAAATCTCATAAAAAATGTCTCTAAGAAGCCAATTTAGCTTAAAGTGACCTGTATAAATGTTTCTATTCAGGGTGGAGGGCTAACAGGATTGAACCCCACCCGAAATTTTTGTTTTACCCGTACAAAATAGCAAACATACAAATAATATATGCCCACGGGAAGTTTTTTTTATAACCCCCCACATCCCCGCGAACAAATATCCTGGATACGACCCTGCTTGTGTGTTACACTATTTGTTCTCTAGTCTACTGATTTTGAACAATTTGTTTGATGCGGTATTTTTTTTTTTTTCCTAAGGGCCAATACCAGCCTTACTTCCATTTTCCGAAGTATCTTTCTACAGGTCTGTAAAAGAAGTTATGAAGAGTAAAGTGAATTTATTAGAGCATGTAAAAATTATTTCATTTTAGGAGGGTTAATATCTCGGAGGAGGGGGTGAGTGACAAATTTGAAAATAGAATCTTCAAAACATTAGATCTAAACGAAAAATATAAGAGACTACAGGTTTAATAGAGACTGTTGGGGTAAGAATGCGCGTCCAAATCCCTCCCATCCCGAAACTGGCTAAAAGAATGTATTGTGGAATAATAAAATTGAGCTTTGCCTCAGGCATACGAAAAGCAAGGTTTTTAGCAATAAGACAGTTCATTGCAAAAAATGATTTTACACATGTAAAACTGACAAAATTCAAATGACTTGAATTGCTTGACTCATGTCCCACACGTCATTTGGCCACTTTCGGGGAAAGCTACAAACTGTTCTCGTCAACTATGCACAGCGGGCTGGCAAATTGTCATCCACAAAATCTTTACTTCCTCAGCCCCATATATGACACGTAATAGGAGGCTTCTGAAGAGCGATACTTCGCATGCTCTCTCCATATTTTCCGCAGCACCATATTCTCATGGCCTAGACAGAGACTGGTTAAATAAATAGATGACACTGAGTGTGTGGCATAAATCATCTGAAAGAATAAATGCTGAAGCACTGGGATGCCAACCCCTCCCATTAGCGCAAAGCCTACAGAAAAAAAGTCCCTCTCCGTGAGGCCACTGGAAACAAAACATATAACAATAGCCCATCCCATTGTATCAGAATAATTGTACATATCACATACAAAACATTTTTAACGGCTCCGTATGTCCCATTATGCTTTTGTTAAGCGACCTTTTACTATTGTGGCAATATCAGCTGTTTTATGCCATTGTAGGACTTGATTCTTGCATGAATGATACCTTTTGAAGCTTAGTCAGGCGAGAGTTGAGAACATTGGACTATATTCGGGAAGTACAGCCCACCTGTTGCCCTTACATAAAGCACCCCCACGAAAAATCTTGAGATGAAGTTGAATGGAGCCTTGGCTCAAAAGAATAAAATCGTAAATATTTATTTCCTTGGCATAGTCTGTTAAGGATGTAAAGGACTAAACCGTCCATGGTAGACTGCACCCTATCTATGGAAATGTGTGCGGGAAAAAAATTTAGCCCCCCGTAAATATCCTGATTGCTGACCCTGCTAGTGACTTCTTTTGAATTTTAACAGTGTGGTAAAAGCTATTCGGACAATCCAACTTTTTGAACCCTTCCATGGGCTTAATAAAATTTATTTGCCATGTTCATTTTGTTAATTACTTTGCCTTATTTAATTTATTATGTAGAATAACCCTTAGTCTTTCAGGTTAACCCCCCACTCATTTTTTTCATATTTTTTTCCACAAGTTTTTTCGGTGGAGCTTCTTATATCATGGTTGTAGCAATTGCTTTAACTTAGTAAAGAGCGAACCACGGTCCATAAAAACCAAAAATTAAAAAAAAAGTTTGAAAAAAATGTGTATTGAGGAAAAATTGTTATTTGAGCTGACTGACGAATGGTTCAATCAACCTTAATAATAAAAATTATTAAAGGCTTAATTGAAAGTAAAAGGAATTTCGACAATAGTCTTATCACTTCGTGCATAAATCAGATTAGGTCCAAAGAAAATACAGAATTAAAATATAATCCCTAATATTTTCCTCTGCAATTTTATTTCTTATACTAAAAATTAAAAAAAAGCTTAAAACAAGGCCGTATGAAGGGAAAGAAGGTTATGGAGTTTGAGCCCCCCTCCCCCCGAAAAGAAGAAATTTTGTCCAACTCGCAAAAACACAAACCAATTCTGATGCGTTTTAAAGTCTTTTATTGTACCCCCCCCCCCGAACAAAAATCCTGGATGCGTCCTTGGCTTTAGAATAATTCTGTGCATACGACCCTGAATGATAAGCAAAATTATGTTAACATCAAACCAATCATTCTTTCCGCTTACATTACACTTCAGCCACAGTAATTTAAAGTAGGCCTACTACCTGAAATAATTTTGGAAACGTGATCAATCTCTGATCATATCTATCATATTATGATCATATCATGATCATATCTGAAAACAGATATGATCAATCTCTACAAGCAAATAAGTTCTATGTATTGGTGTACTTAAGTTTCTTCTAGTTTAATTGGATCCACAGATATTACGAGTTTCTCCTCTTTGGAAATCACGTTACACTCCAAAGTTTAGAAAAATTTGTCAAGAAAAATTTCGAAACTATAAATTTTGTTTTAAAACTTGTTTCTGCCAAATTATCCAAGGTATAAAAAAATATCTTACAAGCAACTACTTAATAAAAATGGTCAAAAACTCTAAGCTTATTTTCAGTTTTTTAACTGTCCTAAAAACTGCGCGTTGTGCAATATACCGTCTTTAGAATGACGGTATTTGATCTGTAAAATCCGTTTCCTTCAATATTCGTTTACCTCTAGTTTTACATAATAGATAAGCTAAAATGAAAGCATATTTTCTAGTACAAACGTGGTTATACTTATATCGAAACAGTAAATTATATCAAATTAATTAGCTCGATTATTTAAGGACATTCAAAAGATCAAACAATTTATTGTGTATTTCTTCCGTTATTTTTTTTCTTTAAATAAAAATGGCTAATAAAAAGTAGCAATCACAGTGGTAAATTTTGACCATCTATGACCTTCTATGTAATTAAGTTGTTTTCTTAAGAACAGTAATATTCACAAACACAGACTATTCAACAATATACTTTACTGGAAGTCATACGTTCTTTTTAGATGTGGGAAACTGTTTCAAAAAAGTATTTTAATCTATAAGAAAGCACTGTTTTTGTTCTGAACTATAGGACAGTTAGAAAATTCGACTTCACAAAAAAGGTGTTTAAAAACTAGCTGTCCTGACAATCGTTCAATTGCATGAGTTATTTTCTAACTCTTCAATTTGATTGGATGTATGGTGTGCTGGCATATATACAGAGAAAGATTTTGAGGGATTCCATATTTCGGGAGAAGCAAAATCAAAATAGAAATCGTTAAATGTTTTATTCCTAGTTTATTGAGATAGCTAAGAAATAAACTATTCTTTAGAATCAGAATTTCATCCTTAATCAAAATATGACCTTCATTTCAGTAACAAATTTACTTTACTGGGCCCCCCCCTTAATGGTCAAATACATGATGCTTTCCCGTATATTAGCCATTCAATGTCTAATGCTTTCACTCTGTTGCCCTTTTACCGTTGATTGGAGAGGGCTCCGTTTATTTTAGTGTTTGTTTTTAAGGTTTGCCTGTTTTTCTATTATTTTTTTTTTTTTAGAGAGACAGGTATTCATTATACTAAAGAAAAACATCAGCATTAACAGCCACATTGAAAAATAACAAAACTCGTCCGAGGGGGTGGTAACAATACACAAAAATAATACAGGACAAAATAAATAACAAAAAAACTAATACAAACCACACATCCTAATCGGAACCACAAACGTTACAGCTAAACAATTTTATTTTTATGATTATAACCATACCCCAAGACGCTGTAATTATTTTTTTACCCCCCCCCCCTCCCAAAAAAAATCATACCTACTATAAAGAGTTTATTTAAGTGCTCTGTTAAACAAAGAAATATCACTAACATTTTCGATAATCTGATCAGGATGGTTCTGATCATGTTTTGATAATTTAGCAAACTTGAGACCCTCGGTCCACGATTAAGACACTCGATCTTGATACTTCATTGATTGTTTTGAACCCGTCGACTTTTGTACCATGTTGTAGCCTAAAAATAAATAAAGGTGTATGTAACTCTCGTAGTCCTACTCTCGTAGTGACAGTATCCTTAAGGTTCCTTCACATTGAAAACGTAGGGCTTTACGTTACTTTCAATCGTAAGGTTGTTACGTTTAGTGTTACGGGTCTTACGTTTATGTTCCTTCACAACGAAAATCTTCCCTTCACACTGCAACGTTAATTGTCTATAGTATAATACACTTTCACCGCACAAAAACCATCACAATCATCATTCGCAAAAGGTTTTCAATTCCAAAACATGGTACAAATAACCAGAGACAGTGAAGATGATTTGGTACTCGCTGCTGTAGCTATCCTTGAGGAATCTAATCAACAAGTAAAGTATGTTGTCCTATTTATTTAAGTTTTCTGTAAATATTCAACATAATTCAGGTCTTTCCTAATTGAATAATTGTTTAGGGGAAGTTTCATTTAGAACCCTAAAAGGTGAACCACTCCATATTAACCAAAAGTTTAAAAGAATGTTTCTAAAAAAACTGTCTATTGAGAAAAGTTGCCATTTGCAGCTGCAAAATTCCTGCAACTATTTTTTAGAGACAGAATTTTAAATTTCTGGTTACTATGGGCTGTTTTGAGCCCTTTTAGCCAGTGGCCAGCATTTACCCCCTCCCCCCAAAAAATTTCTTTCATTAAGCACCCCCCCCCTACCGCTGGTTTGTCTAAAATCACTTTTGACTTAAAAAAAGGACTTGAACTTTCAATTCCTGATCTAATGAGCACCCTCTGCATTAGGTTGAGGTGTGGATGAGGAAGGGGTAGTCCCCCTCCTATACAGAATAAATTCTGCTCATTTTGGGGTTTAATGTTACTCAATACTTTCATAGTAGCAGAGTAGACTAGAAATATTCCATGAAAGCATAAAGGGAGTAGATAACAATATCACATTTTTATGCGTTTTTTAAGGTTTCTTTTGTACCCCTCCCCCAAGAAAAATCTTAATTACAGCTTTGGGGGTAATACAACAAGTTCTACCTTCACCTTCCCTTATAATTAATTCTATATTTATCTGATATACCCTTTGAGGTATCTCCCTCCCTCCCAAACTACAAATAATCAGAAAACCCCATTGTAGAAGTTTAAGTGCCTTTTTAAGTTTTGTAATTTATCCATTGCTTACATATAGTATTTTTTATTGTGAAATATAGGGAAATTTTAGGTGGAGTTTTATGCAGGACAGGGGGGGGGGTGTTATTGTCAGGGTGAATTTTCAATGGGGAGTAAATTTTTGGGAATAAGTTCCATTCAACAAGGATTATTTTCTGGGGGGGTAAACGCCTAGAAATTTTTTAGGCACGTAAGTGCTTGAAATATAATCTTCCCCAGAAGCAATTACTGGATTATGAAAGAATATAAAAAGGGCATCCACTCATATATTAGAATTCATCCTAACTAATGTTGTAAACTTAAATAATTTCCTGCTGCTTTTCCATTTACGAAAAAACAAGCAGGAAAAAACGGGTTTTAATTTTAATAAAGCAATGAAACAGAAATAAATAAAAACCATTCAATGCTTAAAAAAAAATATTGCGAATATTCCGGCCTCACGAAAAAACGAAAAAAAATGTTTTTAAAAAAATAACACAAACATAAAATATGAAAGAGGGCAAAGTTAGCAGATTTCAAATAAAGATTAAAATTAAGTAAAATTTACAGCCAGTCCATTTCCTATTGTATGAATAACAAGGCACGGCATATAAAATAAAATATAAAATAAAATGATCCTAAAAACTATTTGTTGCCGAAGCTACTCGAGATGAAAACGAAAATTTGGGGCTAATTAGTGTCTAATGTTTTTTTTTTTTTTACATGTTCCGAACGACCATAAAATTTGTTTCGTTTCATGATTACAAAAAACTGAAAAGGCAATCAAGATAGTCAAACAGTTCGTGGTAACGAACTGTAAGTAAGGAGCGACCCGGCTCAATGGTAACCGAAACTCTAAAAACGGAATTTTAATACCAATAGATACATCAAGAGAATCAGATTTTAATTCTGATTTCAAATATATAAGTTCATCACGTTTAATCTTACCCATCAAAAGTTACGTGCCTGAGAAAATTTGGCTGATTTTCGAAAAAAGGGGGAAAGACCCCCTAAAAGTTATAGAACCTTAATCAAAATCACACCATCATATTCAGCATATCAGATAACTCTACTGTAGAGGTTTCAAGCTCCAATCTACAGAAATGTGGAATTTTGCATTTTTTGCCAGAAGAAAGATCACGGATGCGTGTTTATTTGGTTTTTTGTTTTTTCTTGTTGTTTTTTTTTACCAGGGGTGATCGTATCGACCCAGTGGTCCTAGAATATCGTGGGAGGGCTTATTGGAACGGAAATTAAAAGTTTTAGTGCCCTTTTTATGTGATCAAAAAATGGAGGGCAACTAGGCCCCCTCCCACGCTCATTTTTTCCAAAAGTCACCCGATCAAAATTTTGAGATGGCCATTTTGTTCAGCATGGTCGAAAATATTATAACTATGTCTTTTAGGATGACTTAATTCCTCGAAGCCCCCAGGGGGAGGGCTGAAAGCTATGAACTTTACCCAATGTTAACATATAGGCTAGTATTGGTTATTGGGAAGTATACATACGTTTTCAGGGGGACTTTTTTCTGGTGGGGGGGTCGGGGGTTATATGGGAGGATCTTTTCATGAAGGAAGTTTTTATGGGGGAAGATCATGGCTATGAAGGGGGCGCCGGATTTCCCATCATTATTTAAAACAAAAATTAGAAATTAAATATAAAAAACAAGTTTTTCAACTGAAAGTAAGGAGTAACATCAAAACTTAAAACGAACAAAAAGTATTAGCTATATGATTGGGTTCACCTTCTAGTCAATGTCTCGCTCTTTAAGCCAAAGATTTTTTAGTACTTTCATAAGAGCTATTTATTCTAACTAACGGCCTTTGTGATTAAGGGGTCATTTTTAAAGAATTGGAACAAAATTCGAACTTTAGCTTAAAGAGCATGGTATTGACTAGGGTTGCGTAAGTTAATTTGTAAATTACGTCAGAACCAAATTTAGAGACAGCCATTTAGCAAAAGAAAATTAAAATTTTTATGCAAATTTTGTTTACTTATTCAATGACGGTGAGCCAAAATAAAAGCTGCATTAACTAAAAAACGATCAGAAATGAAATAGAAAAAACAAGTATGTTAAACTGAAAGTAAGGAGCGACATTAA
This sequence comes from Artemia sp. Qi Xiang Cuo, assembly GCF_049724085.1. Classification (NCBI taxonomy): domain Eukaryota; kingdom Metazoa; phylum Arthropoda; class Branchiopoda; order Anostraca; family Artemiidae; genus Artemia; species Artemia sp. Qi Xiang Cuo. The sequence continues at coordinate 45,182,544 of NC_142811.1, read as the reverse complement.
AACTTAAAACGAACAGAAATTATTCCGTATATGAAAGGGGCTGTCCCCTCTTCTACGCCTCGCTCTTTACGCAAAAGTTTGATTCTGTCTCACATCTTTATTTTTTAAAACAATAAAAAACTTTAGCGTAAAGAGCGAGGCGTTGAGGAGGGGACAGCCCCTTTCATAAACGGAATATTCTCTGTTCGTTTTAAGTTTTAATGTCGCTCCTTACTTTCAGTTAAAAAACTTTTTTTTTATTTAATTAAAAAAAATGAAATTATCAAGTTAAAAAAATGATCTTTTTTTTCAAATGAAAGCAGTCTAAGGAGAATTTATCAGGCTGAATTGACAGCAGGAAATTCTCCAGGTGGGGAGGGGGGTATTTTCCGGGGGCTTAAAGAGGGAGGCATTGAGGATGGGCAGCCCCCTCATCTAGGGAATAATTTATGTTCATTTAAGTTTTAATGTTGCTCCTTACTTTCAGTTGAAAAGATACGTTTTTTTATTGAATGTGATGATAAAACGGTCAGGAGAGATTGGAAAAAAACTGTTACTTACAATTTTGCGCCGCTCTTCAGTACTTAATTTATGCAATGGTTAACTATGTATAACAACAGAGAAGAAGATGATAAGTTAAGCATAAACAGTGGTAAATTTTGGTTTTATAACCAGTGGCGGATCCAGGGGGAGAGGGGGCGCGTGCCCCCTAACGTAGTCTAAAGTAGTGCAATTTACTCAATTAACGCAAGATTGTGTCAATTTAACTTGCTCTTAACGCAAGTTTGTCGGATACCCTATTTTGTGCCCCCCCCCCTAAAAATTCTGGATCCGCTCCTGGTTAAAACAGTCTTCATTTTGTATATAATCAGAAAAAAAAACATTTTGCAAGTATCTGTAATCAAACTTTAAAATCCAAACACAAGACTTATTCTGACGTTGCTAGATGTTAGCAACAAAAAAGTGGGTATCAAGTTTGTGCCCACTAAAGCACAAAGTATAAATCCTCAGTGAAATATAATTTTGTTTTTGGATTTTTAATTTAGGATAAAGCTTATTATATCAATTTTGAAATTTAATGTTTATACATTTCTAATAGCACAATCGTTGTTATCAGATAAATTTCTGAAATGAAAATATTGGTATAGTTCTAGAAATATCTATTATATCATTTGGGTCTTCGTTTTTTTTATAACATTCGGGCATAGGCACTTCAGGTTCTTATTACATATAATCTTTGACGGTTTAGTTTGAAGCAAGAATTAGCATCGTTTTTCGACATTCAGTCCGTCAAACAGAATAAAAAGCCATCTTAAAGACTAACAATAGCAAAATAGCGTTTGCAGGTAATTCATTTGTGCCCCCCATTGTGAGTGGATTATCTTTGTAAAAGGATGAACAATAAATACTAAAATCAGCCGCATTTTAAAAGCTAATTAAGTCACCACGTGTCCACCTTAATATAGTGTCCATGCCGGAAGTAGTAAAGTCCCCAATGTCCCTCTGTCATGTTCGATTTCTGTCCTTTTCACACGTTCGACAATAGTCAACTGCTGGGAGGCGAAACCGAATTACTTAAAGTCCCTGATCAATCACTTTAAGTCAGGAATTCGTCCCTTCTCAAAACTTTGACAGGTGCAAGATACTTTGAAAATTCCGCGATTACATCGAACTTAATTGACGGCCGACAGAAAACGCTTTTACTTGCTGCCTACCCACTTAAAAACTTACTACATATTTTAGAGTGACACTGATTGTGGGAATAAATTCCTTATTGCTGATAGTGACAATGTAATTAAACACACTGCAAAACACAGGTCTATTCAGGTACTGTTTAAGGGGAATTTAATAGTTATGTTTAGCTGTTTCTTACATCTTGAATATTTGAAACTCTGCCAAAAAACACGAAACACGTAAGGGGAAATTTACCTGCATAACCAAGATATTTTAGATTTTTGCTGCGTGCACAATGTTTCAATTCAATAAAATTTAGGGCAGAAGAAGAGGGGCAAAATGTATTTTTCTAAATCTGGGCGAGGCAATTTTTCCTCTAAGAAAAATACCGAAAAGGTATTTTGCAACAGAAATACAAAAATACTAATTTTTTTAAATGTAGGGGGAAACCAATCTAGAGACGGTAATTTCCTCCCCCCGCAATGGCCCATACATTTGCGTTAAAAGTGTAATCTATCTCCTTCGGTTTATTTTATTAACGCATGTTCGCAAGCCGATCGTATTATTCCTTAAGCGTATGTCAGGAAGAACAGCCATACAGCCCTGGCTTTTTTACCAGTTGTTGCAATTACCTACTGCTGCTATACCAAATGTTAAGGCAGTAGAATGAACGCAAATCAGATTGATGCTTTAGTTGTTATTTCGAATTTTTCATCCAGTAAAAAGGTTGGGAAATTTCTGAGGTGCAGTATTTTTATTATGTAGAGCAAACTCTCTGTTTCGCTGTAGTTTGACCTTCTAAAATTTTAAAGAGGTATACATACACTATGCACCATATACCATATGCTCATACACCTGAGAGAAATAAAGAAATATTAAAAACATAAGTAAGAAAACTAAAGTAGCCTACCAAGGACGTCAAATTTAAAAAATCGCCTGCTGGCTCCATCTTAGGTAATGGAGGATAATCATATCTAAAAACAGGATTTTCTATTATTATTCTTTTGGTTGTTACAAAATTATGAACAAAAATGTGATTGTGCAATTTTCATTGCTGGTAAATTAGACAATGCTGTAATTAATTTTTCCCCGGGCACCACCTAGGAACGTATCTTTCGGGTCTTTAAATATGCATAAGCATATGCTCAACGGAAAGTGATTTAATTTTCAACAGCCACATTCACTGATTTCAGCAGTTTTCAAGTTAATATATTCAAGAGAAAATTTTCTTTAAATACAGAAAGTACTTACTCATCGCTTTTGCAGCAGTTTCGAATAAATAAATCTCCAGTGACATTTTTTCTGCGAAATTCATTTTAATTTAATATTAATTTTCTGTACAAAAAAAATTGAAAACAGGAACATTTGCGCTAAGCTTTCAAAATAAAAAATAAAAAAATTCTAAAGCATTTTCCTCTTCTTTCCATAATATGAATTCGGGACTTGTAGTCAAGGTGACTCTTTTTTGGTCATCGAACTAGTGAGAGCTCACTACTCACAATAAAAACGGATTTGTTGAATTAAGGTCTTACTACGCTGACAAGAAAATTAAAGTCCTAGTTCTCAAGATCTTCTGGGCAATAGCGAAATCGTCCTTCTTTAGTTACAAGAGCATTTATTATTGCATTTATATTTTTATTTTAGGGGGGGTGGAGCAGATTGTTTGATAACATCCAAAGAAAGGAGAGGTATAAGAAATTATGTGAAGCAAGCTAATATGCCTATTTCACGTGAACGTCATCAAGATCTTGTTTAGCTCGTAGAATATTTTGCAATTTAGAATGATTGCGGGATTTTTTGGGGGGGGGGGGGATGGACAGAAAATGTAAGAGATTACGGAAGGTGTGCTCATGTGCATGTTCAATGTCAATGCTCCCAAGACCTTCTGCTATTATTAGAACGTTACACTTTGTGACTGCTTAAGTAAGGATGTATTGTCATTTTAACTCCGAATAACTGATTATCAAGTGACTCTTGAGCGTTGCATGGCAGTGGCCTAAAGTAGTAGCATTTTAGGCCTTATAAATTGGGGAGGGGCAAAGTATACCATAGGACTGTAAAAATGTAAAATAAAAGGAGGTACTTTGAATTATAACTAAACCAGCGCTACAGACTGTACAAGGAAACCAGACACGAAAGCAGACAAACGGGTATTTGCTAGATAAATCGATGGCAAAGCGTGGTTTCTCGTTGAGTTTACAATATTTAAACAATTTTTTGGGGGGTTTTGGGGGGTGGATGGTACCTAGGTTAGGTTACGTATTTAATATATGCTCTGCTTTACACCCCCCATCCCCCTAATGTGCAAATATATAGCCCAAATGTGTTTCTAAACTATTATATATTCATCCTATAAATATTTACAATATTTAAGCGATTTTTTGAGGGGTTTAGGGGGAGGGGTGGAAGGTACCTAGGTTAGGTTAGGTTACGTATTTAATATATGCTATACTTTACCCCCCCCCCTCCCACACCCCCCCCCCCTAATGTGCAAATATATAGCCCAAATTTGTTTCTAAACAATAATATATATTCATCCTATAAATATTTACAATATTTAAACGATTTTTTTAGGGGTTTAGGGGGGGGGGGTGGACGGTACCTAGGTTAGGTTAGGTTACGTATTTAATATATGCTATACTTTACCCCCCCAAACACATCCCCCTAATTTGCAAATATATAGCCCAAATTTGTTTCTAAACTATTATATATTCATCCTGTTTTATTTTATTTCATTAGCATTAATCAAGCTTGACTTCTTTCATATATAGCGCTGGTTTAGTTATAATGCACAAGTACCTAAAGGATTTTAAGGTCAGATGTCGGAAAAACTGGGTGGAGGGGTAGCTGCCCAGGCTTAGAACTACCACTGGTCTAAAGGCTTAAAATTATCTTCCGGATCAGAGTTAAAAACCTCTAAGAATAAAAGTACTGCATCCTTGAAAATTTACTAGTTAGGATAATAAATCATGCATTCCAGAAAAAAGAAAGACAATTTCAATTTTTTATTTTGCAGCATATTGGTATGTATGCACCACTCTGCATCAGTCTGCTCAATATGATTCAATTTTGAATAAGTAAGGCTCAATTTGCTCAGAATGGTGAATATGGCTCCAAAGGGTTCGCCCAGTTAAAAATTATGAAAATTTTTATAGCCAGTTTCGGTTTTGCATGATCAGACATGTACGCTGGAATTTATTTCGGATAGGGAGCCCAATAATAATAAAAAAAAATTGTATTTAATAATTTGAATAAAAAGTGCCAAGAAATTCAGCAATTTTTCTTTAAGAGTCCCTAGAAATTCATGCACGTTCTGAAGGGTAAACATAAATGCTTTTACTTTTTTTAGTCTAAAAATTCAATATTTCTCAATATAGATCAATCAATAAGACATTCAAAGAGAGACATTCAAAGACATTTATGCTCTTTTTTTGTCCTCTGCCACAAGGATTATGATATACCACTGGAAAAAAAATCAAAGATCCCAGGTATTATCATCTGTGACAAAAATTATTCGTAACCAGATGATCAGTATGTCTCAGGAATGCATAACCAATCAGATTATGTCCATTCATTACTTCATAGAGGCGACAAAGTGACACTCACAATGCTAATGGCGCAACAGGATGCCCAAGTTATGCAACCATCGTTTCACTTGGTGAGACCCTTTTCAATCACAGTAGGTTCTTTTTTTTACATATATTATTTATGTAGACAATCTTTAATACATTCAGGTCTTAGGAAGGAGTCTTTGATTGTATAGAATTTCTTACTGCGAATGGCGATAGGTTTGAATCTCATTGCTTAATCAGCATTGAGTGTTGGAAGAGTTAACTTTTCTTTTTTATAAGCAGTTCTCTTTTTCAGCACTGGACGAGCAGTCAAAATGATCATTTTTGACTGCTTTATTGATAAATTTGCTGAATGATGAATCCTAAAAGTAGCACGCGTAACACTAAATCTATGGGTATTTTTGTGTGAAATGTTTTTTCATGGTTTATTTTTTCAATATTGTAGAAATTTTGTTATATGATACCTTTATTTTTGTAAGTTGAGACAAAATAACTTGACCAGTAATCAGGGCTGTATCCTGGATCCTTGGTTGGGGGCGGGGGGGTAGGCCTACTCAAAATCAATATAAAATTCAATGATATTTATATTATATATTATATATATATATATATATATATATATATATATATATATATATATATATATATATATATATATATATATATATATATATATATATATATATATATATATATATATATATATATATATATATATATATATATATATATATTTGTTATTTTTGCACAAGTGGGACAAAAATTACGGGGGAAAGGGTTCAAATTGGGTAACCCTTACCCTGGATACGGCTTTGTCACTAGTCAAATTGGAGAAATAATCAAAGTAATTCTTTTCCTACTACCTTACTGATAGATTTGCTGAATGAAAAAAAATAACTTTTTAAAAGTGCACATGGTACATCAGGGCCGTATCCAGAGCTTTTTTTTGGGGGGGGGGGTGAAGTTTTGTATTCATCAAAAAAAAATTTAAACGCATTTTTGTTACTTTTTTACGAGTCGGACACAAATTTGGGGGCTTCAAAATGGGCACCCCCCTTGCTTTGAAAAGAATCAATATTGGTAATATCCGTCAAATATTCAGTATTGCAGTTCTTGAAACTTGATGTGACAAATTGAAACTTCATGGAAGAGGGTAAAGATTGGAACTGAATAGATTAAAGTGGAATAGTGTATGTAGCAGTGTTGGTAACTTGGTGCCATAGCGAGTTAATAGGAGTAGTAGTAGCAGCTCTTCTGGACCCAAAGAACGCATGGTCAATTATAACTAGTTATATTTCATATAACTAATTTATATTTCATATTTTCTAAGTTATATAATTTCTAGTTATATTTCTAAGTTGTATTGTTATATTTCTAAGTTATATTTTATAGTCTATATTTTACTGAACTTAGTCCTTATCTGCACTATAAGAAATCTCTATCCGGTTTGGCGTATAAAAAGGTTGAGGAAGAGGTTGTGAATCTTCAAAGTTTAAACAGTATTTCTTATTATTTATTTTCTTTAGCAATTATCATGAGTAGAGAGGGGGGTTCTACTCGTGACCCCACCACGTGGTTTATGGTTTTCTCAGTGAGAATGAAAAAACAGGAATTTTCTCACTTGAAAAAACATGAATTTTCTCACATTTATGTCTGTTTTCATGGATGGTTATGTGTGTTGGTCAATTTATTTGATGTTTTTCATGGTTGTCAACATCAAATTATGGATGTTTTATGGTTTTTGTCAGTGAGAATTTGAAAAACAGGAACTTTCTCACATTTATGTCTGTTTTCATGGTTTTTGTCACTGAGAATGAAAAAATAAGAACTTTCGCACATTTAAGAATGACAACAGCAATTTATGTTCCTGTTTTATGTCGGTTCGTTGTCAGTGAGAATGGGCATGCTTGACGCGAATGTTATGGGATTGTTTGGCTAACCTAACCCGAGAAATTGATTTATATAATCGCTAGGGGAAATTATTGATTCACGAAGGGGAGAATTAAGAAACATTAAGGCTTCTTTAATCTTAGGTCTGAGGGATAAACGTTCTTTAGGTCAGAGAGAAAAATTAATATTCCATTTTTAAATAGGGCTTCATTGATCTTTAGTGTCAGGAATTATAAATTACATCACTTGTTATCTTGGAATTATGCGGGAGTCTAAAGAGATAGAAATTCTATTTTTAAATACGGCTTCACGGAGCTTTAAGTCGGAGAGATAAATTTATATTCTAAATAAACACTAATAGTTTAGCTAGGAAAATTTATGAGATGAAGAGATTAACGTAGTAAAGGGTTTCCTAGAAATTTGAAATGCGTTAGCGCAGAGATGCCAAACAAAAGGAACACGCTGAAATTACGTTTAGGGATTATTTGGGCGAAACCGTTTTATCCATTTTATGGGATTATTTCGGCGAAACAGTTAGAGACATTTTGAAAGAAGATTTTAGGAAAGGTTTTAGAAGAGAATTTGAGGGTGAAACTCTGTGGTCGTTATAATACACAAGTTCCATTTGAACAGTGTTGTGAGGTCCTCTACCCCAACCCCAAAGGGTTCCGATCCCCCACCCCAACCCCGAAGGAAGCCCCCGGTACTCAAAGGTCTCCCCAAGCTCCCAAAGAGCCCCAGCCCCCCAAACGCCCTACTCCGACCCTCAAAGGCCCTCCTCTGGTCCTCAAAGGGCCCCCGGACCCCCAAAGGGCCCCCGGACCCCAGAGGCCCTCCCCCCGGTCCTCAAAGGTCCCCCGGGCCCGAGAAGCGCCGCGGGCCAGGAATGCGCCGCATGGGGATGCGCCGCAGGGGGATGCACCGCGGGTCGGGGGAAGCGCCGCATGGATGCGCCGCAGGGATGTGCCGCAGGAATGCGCCGCAGGGATGCGCCGCAGGGATGCGCCGCTTTTTGTTAGAGTTCTAGTTTACTTTAATTTTAGTTAAGAGTTTGATGTTTTACCTTTGAGTTTCAGTTAGAGTTCTTGTTTAGTTTTAGTTAAGAGTTTAGAGTTTTTAGCTTAGAGTTTTTGTTGAAGTTCTAGTTTAGTTTAGTTTTAGTTAATAGTTTTTAGTTTTAGCTTAGAGTCTTAGCTTAGAGTTTTTGTTAGAGTTCTAGATTAGTTTAATTTTAGATAAGAGTTTGATGTTTTACCTTTGAGTTTCAGTTAGAGATATAGTTTAGTTTATTTTTAGTTAAGAATTTAGAGTTTTTAGCTTAGAGACTTAGCTTAGAGTTTTTGTTGAAGTTCTAGTTTAGTTTAGTTAATAGTTTAGAGTTTTAGCTTAGAGTCGTAGCTTAGAGTTTTTGTTAGAGTTCAAGTTTATTTTTATTTTATTTTAGAGTTTAGAGTTTTAGACTAGTCTTAGCTTAGAGTTTTTTTGTTAGAGTTCTAGTTTAGTTTAATTTTAGTTAAGAGTTTGATTTTTTTACCTTTGAGTTTCAGTTAGTTTTAGTTTAGTTTTAGTTAAGAGTTTGGTGTTTTACCTTATATTCTTAGCTTAGAGTTTTAATTCGAGTTCTAGTTTAGTTTAGTTTTAGTTAAGATTTTAGAATTTTAGCTTAGAGTTTTTTTGTTAGAGTTATAGTTTAGTTTAATTTTAGATAATATTTTGATTTTTTTAAATATTATTTTAATTTATATTTATATTTTATTTTTATTTAATAGTTTATATTTTTTAGATTATATTTTTTATTGAAGTTCTAGTTTAGTTTAGTTTTAGTTAATAGTTTAGAGTTTTAGCTTAGAGTCCTAGCTTAGAGTTTTTGTTAGAGTTCTAGTTTAGTTTAATTTTAGTTAAGAGTTTGATGTTTTACCTTTGATTTTCAGTTAGAGTTCTAGTTTAGTTTAGTTTTAGTTAAGAATTTAGAGTTTTTAGCTTAGAGTCTTAGCTTAGAGTTTTTGTTTGTGTGTGTGTGTAAGTTTTTGTGTGTGTGAGAGTTTTTGTGTGTGTGTAAGTTTTTGTGTGTGTGTGTAAGTTTTTTTGTTTGTGTAAGTTTTTGTTTGTGTGTAAGTTTTTATGTGTGTGTAAGTTTTCGTGTGTTTTTGTAAGTTTTTATGTGTGTGTAAGTTTTTTTGTGTGTGTAAGTGTGTGTGTAATAAGTTTTTGTGTGTGTGTAATTTTTTGTGTGTGTTTAATTTTTTGTGTTTTTAAGTTTTTTTGTGTGTGTAAGTTTTTTTGTGCGTGTGTAAGTTTTTGTGTGTTTATTTAAGTTTTTTGTGTGTGTAAGGTTTTTGTGTGTATGTAAGTTTTTGTGTGTATGTAGTGTGTGTTTAAGTTTTTGTGTGTGTAAATTTTTGTGTGTGTATAAGTTTTTTGTGCATGTGTAAGTTTTTGTGTGTGTGTAAGTTTTTTGTGTGTATGTAAGTTTTTTGTGTGTGTAAAGTTTTTTTGTGTATGTAAGTTTTTGTGTGTATGTAAGTTTTTGTGTGTGTGTATGTTTTTATGTGTGTTTATTTTTTTGTTTTTTTGTTTGTTTGTTTGTGTTTTTTTTTTTTTGTGTGTGTGTAGTTTTTTTGTGTGTGTGTAATTTTTTGTGTGTGTGTAAGTTTTTGTGTGTGTGTAAGTTTGTATGTGTGTGTAAGATTTTGTGTGTGTGTTAGTTTTAGTGTTTGTTTTTTTTTTTTTTTTTTTTTTTGTTTGTTTGTTTGTGTTATTATTTTTGTGTGTGTGTTAGTTTTTGTGTGTGTGTGTATTTTTTTGTGTGTGTGTGTGTAAGTTTTTGTGTGTGTGTAAGTTTTTGTGTGTGTGTTTAAGTTTATTTATGTGTGTGTGTTTTTAAGTCATTGTGTGTGTGTAAGTTTATGTGTGTGTAAGTTTTTGTGTGTGTGTAAGTTTTTTTTTGTGTGTAAGTTTTTTTTTTTTTTTTTTGTAATTTTTTGTGTGTGTAGGTTTTGTGTGTGTGTAAGTTTTTGTGTGTGTGTAAGTTTTTGTGTGTGTGTAATTTTTTTTGTGTATAATTTTTTTTTTGTTTGTAATATTTTTTGTGTGTTTTTTTTTTTGTGTTTTTGTAATTTTTTGTGTTTTTATTATTGTCTGTGTGTGTGTTTTAGTTTTTTTGTTTGTGTTATTGTTTGTTTTTTTTTGTTTTTTTGTTTGTGTGTGTGTAATTTTTTGTGTGTGTGTGTAAGTTTTTGTGTGTGTGTAAGTTTTTATGTGTGTGTAAGTTTATGTGTGTGTGTAAGTTTTTTTGTGTGTGTAATTTTTTTTTTTTGGTTATTTGTTTTTTTGTGTGTAATTTTTTTTTTTTTTTTTTTTTTTTGTGTGTGTTTAATTTTTTTTGTGTGTTTAAGTTTTTTTTTGTTTTTTTAATTTTTTTTTTGTTTGTGATTTTTTGTGTTTTTTTATGTTTTTGTGTGTTTGTGTAAGTTTTTGTGTGTGTGTGTAAGTTTTTGTGTGTGTGTAAGTTTTTGTGTGTGTGTAAGTTTTTGTGTGAGTGTATGTTTGTGTGTGTGTGTCTAAGTTTTTGTGTGTGTGTAAGTTTTTGTGTGTGTAAGTTTTTGTGTGTGTGTGTGTGTAAGCTTTTGTGTGTGTGTAAGTTTTTGTGTGTGTACCCATATCAATTCTATTTTCCTAAAATAATATAAAAATTTACACTTCAATTCAGATTTTTGACAAACAGATGAAAGAATTTAAAATACTGTTCTAAATTTTTCATAGAAGATAGAAAAGTTCAAGTTCTCTTCTGAATTTTACCAAAGAACATAATTCAATTCTAATTTCTCCAGAGAAAATAAAAAGCTTCCAATTCAGTTTTAAGTTCCCCAAGACATGAAAAATTTAAAGTTCACTTCTAAATTTTTACGTAGAAGATAGGAAAAGTTATACTATGATTCTGATTATTTTCCATGAAGATAAAAAGTTTCACTTTAATTCTAAATTTTCTTAAATTCAATTCCGACCTTTCTCAAAGAGATGAAAAGATTTAAAGTTCTGTTCCAAATATTTTCCCGGAAGAAGAAAAGTTCAACTTCGATTCTGAATTTTCTCAATGAAAATGAAATAAGTTATTGATCAATTCCATTTTCCCAAAATAATATAAAAAGTTTCCACTTCAGTTCAGATTTTTCTCAAAGAGATGAAAAAATTTAAAATACTGTTCCAAATTTTTCATAGAAGATAGAAAAGTTCAAGTTTTCTTCTGAATTTTACCAAAGAACACAATTCAATTCTAATTTCTCCAGAGAAAATAAAAAGCTTCCACAGATTATTTTCCATGAAGATAAAAAGTTTCACTTTAATTCTAAATTTTCTTAAATTCAGTTCCGACCTTTCTCAAAGAGATGAAAAAATTTAAAGTTCTGTTCCAAATATTTTCCCGGAAGAAGAAAAGTTCAACTTCGATTCTGAATTTTCTCAATGAAAATGAAATAAGTTATTGATCAATTCTATTTTCCCAAAATAATATAAAAAGTTTCTACTTCAATTCAGATTTTTCTCAAAGAGATGAAAAAATTTAAAATACTGTTCCAAATTTTTCTTACAAGATAGAAAAGTTCAATTTCTCATCTGAATTTTACCAAAGAACATAATTCAATTCTAATTTCTCCAGAGAAAATAAAAAGCTTCCACTTCAGTTTTAAGTTGACCAAGACATAAAAAATTTAAAGTTCAGTTCTAAATTTTTCCGTAGAAGATAGGAAAAGTTATACTATGATTGTGATTATTTTCCTTGAAGATGAAAAGTTTCACTTTAATTCTAAATTTTCTTAAATTCAGTTCCGACTTTTCACATAGAGATGAAAAAATTTAAAGTTCTGTTCCAAATTTTTCATTGAAGATAGGAAAAGTTATACTTTGATCGAGAATATTCAAGTTCTCTTCTGAATTTTACCAAAGAACATGATTCAATTCTAATTTCTCCAGAGAAAATAAAAAGCTTCCACTTCAGTTTTAAGTTCACCAAGACATAAAAAATTTAAAGTTCAGTTCTAAATTTTTCCGTGGAAGATATGAAAAGTTATACTATGATTGTGATTAGTTTCTATTAAGATAAAAAGTTTCACTTTAATTCTAAATTTTCTTAAATTCAATTCCGACTTTTCTCAATGAGATGAAAAAATTTAAAGTTCTATTCCAAATATTTTCCAAGAAGAAGAAAAGTTCAACTTCGATTCTGAATTTTCTCAATGAAAATGAAATAAGTTATTGATCAATTCTATTTTCCCAAAATAATATAAAAAGTTTCCACTTCAGTTCAGATTTTTCTCAAAGAGATTAAAAAATTTTAAATACTGTTCCAAATTTTTCATAGAAGATATAAAATTTAAAGTTCTCTTCTGAATTTTACCAAAGAACACAATTCAATTCTAATTTCTCCAGAGAAAATAAAAAGCTTCCATAGATTATTTTCCATGAAGATAAAAAAAAATTTCCATAGAAGATATGAAAAGTTAAACTATGATTGTGATTATTTTCTATTAAGATAAAAAGTTTCACTTCAATTTTAAATTTTCTCAAAGAAGTGAAGAAAAGTTCAACTTCGATTCTGAATTTTCGTAATGAAAATGAAATAAGTTATTGATCAATTGTATTTCCCGAAAATAATATAAAAATTTTCCACTTCAGTTCAGATTTTTCTCAAACAGATGAAAAAATTTTAAATACAGTTCCAAATTTTTTCATAGAAGATAGAAAAGTTCAAGTTCTCTTCTGAATTTTACCAAAGAACCTAATTCAATTCTAATTTCTCCAGAGAAAATAAAAAGCTTCCACGTCAGTTTTAAGTTCACCAAGACATAAAAAATTTAAAGTTCAGTTCTAAATTTTACCATAGAAGATAAGAAAAGTTATACTATGATTTTGATTATTTTTATGAAGATAAAAAGTTTCACTTTAATTCTAAATTTTCTTAAATTCAATTTCGACCTTTCTCAAAGAGATGAAAAAAATTAAAATTCTGTTCCAAATATTTTTTCGGATGAAGAAAAGTTCAATTTCAATTCTGAATGTTCTCAATTAAAATGAAATAAGTTATTGATCAATTTTATTTTCCTAAAATAATATAAAATTTTCCACTTCAATTCCGATTTTTATCAAAAAGATTAAAAAATTTAAAACATTGTTCCAAATTTTTCATAGAAGATAGGAAAAGTTATACTTTGATTTTGAATATTCGTCATGAAGATATTAAACTCAAACTTAATTATGAGTTTTCTTGCAGAAGTTCAAAGTGTACAAGTTCCCTTCAGAATTTTCTGAGAAAAGAGAAAAAATAGTTTTTTTAATTCTGCAAATTAGAATTGAAAATGAAAAAGGATACATTTCAGTTCTTAATTTCTCAATGACATAAAAAATTTAAAGTTGAATTCTAAATTTTTCCATAGAAGATAGGAATGGCTATACTATGATTGTGATTATTTACCATGAAGATAAAAAGTTTCACTTTATTTCTAATTTTTCTTAAATTCAGTTCATTCATCTAACCACCAAAAACAATAGGTTTTAATAGGAACTTAAAACTGACGTGGAAGCTTTTTATTTTCTCTGGAGAAATTAGAATTGAATTATGTTCTTTGGTAAAATTCAGAAGAGAACTTGAACTTTTCTATCTTCTATGAAAAAATTTGGAACTGTATTTAAAATTTTTTCATCTGTTTGAGAAAAATCTGAACTGAAGTGGAAAATTTTTATATTATTTTCGGGAAATAGAATTGATCAATAACTTATTTCATTTTCATTGCGAAAATTCAGAATCGAAGTTGAACTTTTCTTCACTTCTTTGAGAAAATTTAAAATTGAAGTGAAACTTTTTATCTTCATAGAAAATAATCACAATCATAGTATAACTTTTCCTATCTTCTATGTAAAATTTTTTTTATCTTCATGGAAAATAATCTATGGAAGATTTTTATTTTATATTGAGAAATTAGAATTGAATTGTGTTCTTTGGTAAAATTAAGAATAGTACTTGAACTTTTCTATATTCTATGAAAAATTTTGAACAGTATTTAAAATTTTTTCATCTCTTTGAGAAAAATCTAAACTGAAGTGGAAACTTTTTATATTATTTTGGGAAAATAGAATTGATCAATAACTTATTTCATTTTCATTGAGAAAATTCGGAATCGAAGTTGAGCTTTTCTTCTTCCGGGAAAACATTTGGAACAGAACTTTAAATTTTTTCATCTCATTAAGAAAAGTCGGAATTGAATTTAAGAAAAATTAGAATGAAAGTGAAACCTTTTATCTTAATAGATAATAATCTCAATTATAATATAACTTTCCATTTCTTCTACAGAAAAATTTTGAAGTGAACTTTACATTTTTCATGTCTTGGTCAACTTAAAACTGAAGTGGAAGCTTTTTATTTTCTCTGGAGAAATTAGAAGTGAATTACGTTCTTTTGTAAAATTCAGAAGAGAACTTGAATATTCACGATCAAAGTATAACTTTTCCTATCTTCAATGAAAAATTTGGAACAGAACTTTAAATTTTTTCATCCCTATGTGAAAAGTCGGAACTGAATTTAAGAAAATTTAGAATTAAAGTGAAACTTTACATCTTCACGGAAAATAGTCACAATCATAGTATAACTTTTAATATCTTCTACGGAAAAATTTAGAACTGAACTTTAAATTTTTTATGTCTTGGTCAACTTAAAACTGAAGTGGAAGCTTTTTATTTTCTCTGGAGAAATTAGAATTGAATTATGATCTTTGGTAAAATTCAGATGAGAACTTTAACTTTTCTATCTTCTAAGAAAAATTTGGAACAGTATTTTAAATTTTTTCATCTCTTTGAGAAAAATCTGAATTGTAGTGGAAAATTTTATATTATTTTAGGAAAATAGTATTGATAAATATCTTATTTCGTTTTCATTGGGTAAATTCAGAATCAAAGTTGAACTTTTTTTCTTCCGGGAACATATTTGGAACAGAACTTTAACTTTTTTTCTCTCTTTGAGACAGGTCGGAATTAAATTTAAGGAGATTTATAACTTAAGTGAAGTTTTTTATCTTCATTGAAAATAATCTGTGGAAGCTTTTTATTTTCTCTGGAGAAATTAGAATTGAATTGTGTTCGTTGGTAAAATTCGGAAGAGAACTTGAACTTTTCTATGTTCTATGAAAAATTTGGAAGTGTTTTAAATTTTTTCATCTCTTTGAGAAAAATCTGAACTGAAGTGGAAATTTTTATATTATTTTGTGAAAATAGAATTGATATGGGTAAACACACAAAAACTCACACACACACAAAAACTTACACACACACACACACAAAAACTCACACAAAAAAAAAAACTTACACAAACACAAAAAATTACACACACAAAAAAACTAACACGCACAAAAAAACTGAAACACACAAACAAAATTACACACACACAAAAAATAACACACACAAAAAAAAAATTACACACACACACAAAAACTAAAAAAAAAAAAAACAAATACAAAACAAAAATCTAATACACACAACAAAAACAAACAAACAAACAAAAACTTACACACACACAAAAACTTACACAAACTATAAAAAAATAACACACACAAAAAAAATTACACACACACAAAAACTAAAACAAACAAAAAAAAACTTACACACACACAAAAGATTACACTCACAAAAAAACTAACACACACATAAACTTACACACACACAAAAAAAAGTACACACACAAAAAAACAAGATTAAACAAAAAAAAAAAATTACACACACACATAAAAATACACACACACACAAAAACTTACAAACACAAAAAAAATTACACACACACAAAAACTTACACACACACAAAAACTTAAACACACACACAAACAAATACACACAAAAAAATAAACACACACAAAAACTTAAACACACACAAAAACTTACACACACACAAAAACTTACACACACACAAAAACTGACACACACAAAAAAAATTACACACAAAAAAAAAAAATAACACAAACAAAGAAAATTACAAACACACAAAAACTTAAAAACACACAAAAACTTACACAAACAAAAAAAATTACACACACACACAAAAATGAAACACAAAAAAAATTACACACACACAAAAAAACTTATAAACACACAAAAACTTACACACACAAAAAAACTCACACACACATAAACTTACACACACACAATGACTTACACACACACACACACACACACACATAAACATACAAACACACACAGAAACTAACACACACACAAAAACTTACACACACACACAAAAACTTACACACACAAACAAAAACTAACACAAACAAACAAAAAAATACTCACAAAAACACTAATAAACACACATAAAATCTAAAAAACACAATATAAATTACACAAACATAAAATATATAACTCACACAAAATCTTACACACACACAAAAACTTACACACACACACAAAAACTTACACAAACACACAAAAACTTACACACACAAAAAAACTTACACACACACAAAAAAAAACTAAAACACAAAAAAAAAATTAAAAACACACAAAAACTTAAACAAAAAAAAAAACTTACACACACAAAAAAACTTACATACACACAAAAAAATTACACAAAAATAAAACTAAAATACAAAAAAAAAAATTAAACACACAAAAAAACTAAAACAAGCAACAAAAAACTTACACACACACAAAAACTTACACACACAAAAACTTAAACACACACTACATACACACTAAAAACTTACATACACACACAAAAACTTACACACGCACAAAAAAACTTACACATACACAAAAACTTACACACACAAAAAATTAAACACACACAAAAACTTACACACACACAAAAACTTATTACACACACACTTACAAACACACAAAAACTTACACACACATAAAAAATTACACACACACACGAAAACTTACACACACATAAAAACTTACACACACACAAAAACTTACACACACACAAAAACTTACACACACACACATAAACTTACACACACACAAAAACTCGCACACACACAAAAACTTACACACACACACAAACAAAAACTCTAAGCTAAAAACTCTAAATTCTTAACTAAAACTAAACTAAACTAGAACTCTAACTGAAGCTCAAAGGTAAAACATCAAACTCTTAACTAAAATTAAACTAAACTAGAACTCTAACAAAAACTCTAAGCTATGACTCTAAGCTAAAACTCTAAACTATTAACTAAAACTAAACTAAAATGGAAAGTAATTAAAATCTATACTAAAAAAGATATTAAAAATAAAATAAAAATAATATTGAAATCTATATGAAAACAGTTGGTAAAAAAAATCAAACTCTTAGCTAAAATTGAAAAAAAATAGAACTATAACAAAAAAAACTCTAATCTAAAAATATAAAATCTTAACTTAAAATCAACTAAACTAGAACTCAAATTAAAACTCAAAGCTAAGACTCTAAGTTAAAACAAAAAACTCTTAACTAAAACTCTAACTGAAACTCAAATGTAAAAAATCAAATTCTCAACTAAAATTAAACTAAACTACAACTCTAACAAAAAAACTCTAAGCTAAGACTAAGCTAAAACTATAAACTATAAACTAAAACTAAAATAAACTATAACTCTAACAAAAACTCTAAGCTACGACTCTAAGCTAAAACTCTAAACTATTAACTAAAACTAAACTAAACTAGAACTTCAACAAAAACTCTAAGCTAAGACTCTAAGCTAAAAACTCTAAATTCTTAACTAAAACTAAACTATACTAGAACTCTAACTGAAACTCAAAGGTAAAACATCAAACTCTTAACTAAAATTAAACTAAACTAGAACTCTAACAAAAACTCTAAGCTAAGGCTCTAAGCTAAAACTCTAAACTATAAACTAAAACTAAACTAAACTATAAATTAAAAAAAAACTATAATATAAAAACTATAAAATATAAAATAAAAATAAAAAATAAAAATAACTTAAAATAAAAGTTAAAAAATCAAAATATTAAATCAAATTAAAGTAAAATATAAAAAAAAAAAACCGCGGCACATCCCCTGCGGCGCATCCCTGCGGCGCATCCCTGTGGCACATCCCTGCGGTGCATCCCAATGGCCCACCCCTGCGGCGCATCCCTGCGGCGCATCCCCCGACCCGTGCCGCATCTCCCTGCGACGCAGTCCTGGCCCGCGGCGCGTCTCGGTCCCGGGGGACCTTTGAGGACCGGGGGGAGGGCCTCTGGGGTCCGGGGGCCCTTTAGGGGTCCGGGGGCCCTTTGAGGACCAGAGGAGGGCCTTTGAGGGTCTGAGGAGGGCGTTTGGGGGGCTGGGGCGCTTTGGGAGCTTGGGGAGACCTTTGAGTACCGGGGGCTTCCTTCGGGGTTATGGTGGGGGATCGGAACCCTTTGGGGTTGGGGTAGAGGACCTCACAACACTGTTCAAATGGAACTTGTGTATTATAACGACCACAGAGTTTCACCCTCAAATTCTCTTCTAAAACCTTTCCTAAAATCTTCTTTCAAAATGTCTCTAACTGTTTCGCCGAAATAATCCCATAAAATGGATAAAACGGTTTCGCCCAAATAATCCCTAAACGTAATTTCAGCGTGTTCCTTTTGTTTGGCATCTCTGCGCTAACGCATTTCAAATTTCTAGGAAACCCTTTCCTACGTTAATCTCTTCATCTCATAAATTTTCCTAGCTAAACTATTAGGGTTTCGTTAGAATATCAATTTATCTCTCCGACTTAAAGCTCCGTGAAGCCGTATTTAAAAATAGAATTTCTATCTCTTTAGACTCCCGCATAATTCCAAGATAACAAGTGATGTCATTTATAATTCCTGACACTGAAGATCAATGAATCCCTATTTAAAAATAGAATATTAATTTTTCTCTCTGACCTAAAGAACGTTTATCCCTCAGACCTAAGATTAAAGAAGCCTTAATGTTTCTTAATTCCCCCTTCGTGAATTAATAATTTCCCCTAGCGATTATGTAAATAAATTTCTCGGGTTAGGTTAGCCAAACAATCTCATAACATTCGCGTCAAGCATGTCCATTCTCACTGACAACGAACAGACATAAAACAGGAACATAAATTGCTGTTGTCATCCTTAAATGTGAGAAAGTTTCTTTTTTTTCATTCTCACTGACAAAAACCATGAAAACAGACATAAATGTGAGAAAGTTCCTGTTTTTCAAATTCTCACTGACAAAAACCATAAAACATCCATAATTTGATGTTGACAACCATGAAAAACATCAAATAAATCGAACAACACACATAACCATCCATGAAAACAGACATAAATGTGAGAAAATTCCTGTTTTTCCAAGTGAGAAAAATACTGTTTTTTCATTCTCACTGAGAAAACCATAAACCACGTGGTGGGGTCACGAGTAGAACCCCCCTCTCTACTATCATGTCGACGAATTTAATATTAAAAATGTCAGCTGTTTTTTTATTACAAAATATAAGCTCTATCTTTCTCTCTCTGCCCCTCTTTCTCTCTCTTTTAAAACCATATCATTTAAATGAAAAATTGTAGACTTTATCCATAATAACCCGAAACGATAATCGATACGGGAATAGCAATATTATCGACACCATCCACATTTTTCTACTGTGAAAAAAGTTTTGGCTGTTGCAAACAAGGAGACTTTTGAGAAGACCCAGAGAAAAAAAAATAGTCCAAAAGACTAATTTTCTTAGGTTTAGATATGACAAAAATCAGGAAATATTGATCATAGTGCCGCAAAGGATTAGCGAAAATGTCGAGGTGAAAGATTGATAGACGAAAAAACAAAGTTTTTATCTGCCTTTTTTATCAACAACCGAATAGGTTTAATCTTCTGTTGCTAATCAATTATGGATTGTGACAGAACTTTTTTTAAAGTATACTATACCAACCCTTTAACATGCTTTGCAGTGAAAAATACAAAAAAAAGTGACAATCTGCAAATACAACATGATAATGCAAAACGTTGTAGAAACTGAGACGACATATGGAATGTCTTAGCATAACTATATTTGAGGTAAGAAAAAAACTTAAGTACTGGTACTCATAGAACACCCCATATCGACTTTGTAGATGAACTTTTGAATGTTATAAGACAAGAAAGCTATTCCCACATATCCTCGATGAAAGCAGCAAATGCCAAGAAACTTATCTGGTATGAAACTGTAGAAACCAATTAAACACTATTTTGAAGAATTGTCAGCCTCTAAAACATCGTTTTGAGTTTTTGGACCATAGAGCAAATAGCTCAAACTTTAATCTTTTCGGAAGGTTTTCTGAGCAGAAAAATTGGAATGGTTTGGGGGAGGGGCCAGGATGGATGTGTGCCTCCGAGATCTCCCCTTGCTACTATATTCTGAAAAACGCGGTTTCGTATTAAAAAAATATGTATTTGTTTTGTTTTAAAAATATGTGTTTTGTTTTTTCTTTCATGGAAAAATTGACAAAACTAACGAATTTGCGCCAGTCTAGATTTAGAAAAATGTGCCCCTCCCAAAAATTTCTGTGAATTGACGCCACTAAGGAAGGGACTACTAATCTGGATCCATGGTAGACCCTGGCGCTGCAGCAATGAGGGGAGACCAGCAGCGGCGGGACCAAAACAGCGCGCCGCCGCCGTGTCGCCGGTAAGATGTCGGCGGCGCGCCGACGGCACAATCAATGTTGAATGCAAACATCAAGGCCGTGTCCAGGGGGGTTACCTGGTTTTAACCCCGCCCCCCCCCCCCCTCCCCCGAAATGTTTGTCTGACTCGTAAAAACGTTACAAAAATGAACATAAACAAATTTTGTATGTGTTTTTTGAGTTTTTTTAATGTACCCCCCCCCCCCCTAAAAAAAATTAGTACCCCCCCCCCCCCCCCGAATAAAAATCCTGGATGCGGTTCTGACAAACATTAATTTTTTCATCAGGCTTTCTCAAATTACAGCTTAAATTTACAACAGATTCGAGTCTATTCATGAGTTCAAAACTTCACAAGTCACTGGCTGGAAACTGGTCTTCTTCGTTATTCATCAAAAGAATTAGAAATCTGGTAGAAACGAAATGGCTGTGGCGTTTCAGAGCCCTTGTATAATAGTTGAAGTATCTATTAGCTATGTATTCTTAACATAAATAACTATCAAAATTTGTATATTTTTTTTTCATCGAGCATTACTGCATACAAAACTTCAAATACCGTATCACAAAATTCGTCATTTATCTGGGTGAAAACTTTGAATATAACTTTGAACTTAGAAGCTTAATTTTTTCATAATGCCCTTTGCCTATATGTTTTGTCAATATAAGTTTGAACTTAAAAGCTTAGTTTTTTATAATACACTTTGCCTATGTCTGTTTTGTCACCTTTAAAACAGTTGAAATGGGCGACATTGATATTGATTGTTTTTTTTTTTTTGCTCTTTTGGACTCCTAAAAAGCCTTCCTTGTATTAAAAACTCGTTTTTAATAACAATTTAAAAAAAATACATTTTAAAGTTCTTTTTTGGCTTCTTTATAGAATATGTCATGTAGGCTAAGGCTGAACTGCTGCTCTGAACTGCTGCTTTTTTATTGCTTTTGGCTGCTCTTTTGGATATTATTCGTTTTTTCTTTTGGGGATTCATTCCAAATTATAAACTCATAAATACCTAATATCAGCTAAATTATAAACTGCATATAAAAGGAGTAGATTTATCAAATTGAAAAATACATGATGAACACTTCACATGAGAACACATCAATTACAATGAAACAAAAAACACCTAATGGTTTACTCGGTATGAAGAAAAAGGAAGTGCCAGCTATTTTCTTAGGTAAAAAATGAAAAGCTCATCCGTTCTAAATGTAATTAAATGAAATAATATGCAGACTGAAGTAGCTCCAGGAAGATGTTGAGATTTTCTTCCTAGTTCGTCACTTTTAATCCAAGCAAAATGTTAGGAGACTTGGCATCAGTTATTGAGTTTAAGCTTTGATTTCCAAATGCTCACAAAAAATACCAAATTTAAGACAGTTACAACAATAAGTCATCTGTGGTCAAAATACTCAAAGACTCCCCTTTGATCCCCACCCAGGCTCAAAGCTTCTGCTATGGTCATATCCATGGAAATCTCCAAAGAGTTTCTTTTTAAAATAGCTTTCAAGCGTAGTTAGGGGTATTTAGCCTTTTTTGCTTTTCTTCAAAGCTTTGAAAAAAGTGTTATAATATTCTAAATGTTACATTTGTTATATTTGTGCATATTTTTGGTCATCTTTTTTGGGGTGATATAATTTTTTAAACCACTGTAGATACGCAAAAACGATGCAGCATCTAGTACCCTGAGGTCATAAGACTGTCAAGACTCCTCCTTGAACCTCTCAAATTGAAAGATTTTATTATGACCTAACCTTTTAATGTAAACTTGGGCACTGGACCAAGGGCACCATTGTCACTCGAGCGCAACGTTAGGTGGGGATGTCGATAATTTCGTTTCACCAATTAGTTTTAGTGTGAATCTGCCTGGTACTTGTGAATGAATGTTTTCAAAGTAAACTCGTTTCATCAATAAGAAAAAAAACGGGTCGGACGCATGTGTCCCTTTCCCTTTGGACGATAAAACTATACACGTGCTGTATCAAGTATAACTCACAAAAATCTTGTTAATTTTTGTCAACTTTTCAACTTTTTGGCATCCCTGCTTTCAATAAAAAAAAAATCAAGGTAGTATCACTTAAATGTAATAGCTCCCTATCCCCCCCCCCTCTGGATACCATCTTGATAGGATGCCATCTCTGCTTTAAATAAAAAAAATAATTAACTTAATGGCATCCTTGCTTTCAAAAAAAATTTAGGTATTATCATTTAAATATGATAGCTCACTACCCCCCCCCCCTCCTCTGGATACCACCTTGATAGGATGCCGTCTCTGCTTTAAGTTAAAAAAAAATTAACTTTTTGGCATCCTTGATTTCAATAAAGATATTTCAAAATATTATCATTTAAATGTAATACCTCCCTATCCCCCCCCTCTGGATACCCCTTGATAGGAAGCCGTCTTAGCTTTACATTAAAAAATAGCTTACTTAATAATTAACAAGGTCACTATATGGATCAAACAAACACGCAAAATAACGTTAAACAGCTTAGTGTTCCTTGAAAAAAAAAATTGAGGGTATGAGTAAAGGGGTGCAAAGACAGCAACAAGAATATCGAAATTATTCAGATTTACCTCAAATTATTGGAAAACTGATTCATAGATTCACCGTGGCATTCAATAAGATCCAAAGAATCTAATTAAAAGGGAGCACACACAAAAGCCAAATTAGACCAGTAGCATATGAGAAATTGTAAAATACCCAAGACAATGAACAAGTCCTAATGGGGGGGCCTTGGTCTATCAAAATATTTCAATGGTTTCCCAGGGAATTTGATATCGATTTCTTCCGTCTCCTCTTTAAATGAAAAAAATAATTATATTTTTGGCATTCCTGCTTTCAATAAAAAAAATGAGGCATTATCGTTTAAAAATGATAGCCCCCTACCCCCCCCCCTATAGGCAATAATTTAAAATTTCTTATGAATCATATTTTTGGGGTAACTTCTGTTTCAATCTTTAATTCCCCATCCTTGTACATATCTTACTCTATAGCTAAATTTTGTCTCAATAGAAGGTTTTTTTTGGGTGGGGGGGGTAAAATTTTCTTCAGAAAGAAGATTGTATTTTCTTTAATCTATTAGGCGTTTAACAATTGAGTATTAAACATTAAGAAAATCTTATCTAAAAACAGCAAAAAAAAATCTGCAGACTTACAATTCAGCTGTAGAAACAATCTGTCGGCTATCAATTTCAAATCGAACTGAAGGCTGAAGCTGTATAGTAGTGAATACGTTCTATAATTCTATTCAACTTGAAAATAAAATTCTTGACTACAAATAGCAATTGGAAAACTGCATTCGAAATGATTTAAACTCATTTCATAAAGACGATACTTTTTTTTGTCAACGTATGATGAACTGTGTATATTGCAATATTTGAAATTGCCTATTGCATCTGTCTGGTTTTTATGCAAAGTAACAAAAGAGACGAAAATTAACGAACAAGAGAGTAGTGAAGAGTTATGGTATGCAAAGTAATATTTGGCACGGAAAGTACCCGGGGATAAATTGCTAGGGGTGGCACCGTGAGTGCGTGATTTTCGGGGATTCGGGGAACCAATTTTTTTTCGGGGTGACGCATAGATTTTTGGGGAAATACCTGAAAATTCGGGGATAGTGCAAGCCCTGCTTGATTTATAATCAGGTAAATCGAAATACTAAACCACACGAGAAAGAAAAGCTCCGATTTTGCGGTTGACGCAATAAAGAATTGCCGCATAATTTAAAGTCAGCCGAACGCCGCCGCCTCTGCTGGTGGCACTTTAGTGGCGGTCGACCGGGCCTCTCGCATGTGGCGTTCGGTCGATCCACCGGCTTGGTGCCGGGGTCTAATCCATGGAATTGTTTTTTGTTTTTCTTGTCCCTTTTCACAAATATAGATAGGCCTACACATCTTTTGACCTGTGGTCTTGTTCCGCCGCTTCCTAGCTGAAAATACTCTGAGCTCCGAGACTATTTGGAGTATATTCTATAGAAGCTCTACACCTTTTCAAAGAGATTCAGAGCGATAGACTATTGCAAAAAAGGAGTAATTAGTGATTGGATAATTTTTTAACGTGAAATCTCTGAATAAAATATTTTTGGAGCATGTACTTGACGATGGATAAAAGGGTTAAGGTGATTAGCAATTACGAGCAAGGATCCCTCCACTGGTTCCTGGCAGTAGGCTACGCATATCAAACTGCTATACTGTGGGTTAGGTAACATGATTAAACACGCTTTTACAATCGGAATTCATTGATTGACATTTGCAAAAAAGGGGTAATTAGTGATTGGATAATTTTTTAACGTGAAGGGTCAATTTTGGAGGGAAAACCAAAAATGCTCAGAATCGAAAATAAATGGGATCTGCCTCAAGGGCAAGGCTCAGAGGCCCTTGGTTCCCCCATTTCTGAGGGCAGGAGGGGGGTCAATTTTGGAGGGAAAATCAAAAATACTCAGAATAGAAAATAAATGGTATCTGCCTCAAGGGGAAGGCTCAGAGGCCCATCGTCCCACCATTTCTGAGGGCTGAGTAGGGGGGGGTCAAATTTTGAGTGCAAACAAAAAACGCTCAGAATCGAAAATAAAACTGATCTGACTGAAGGTGAAGGCTCCGAGGCCCATCGTTTCCCCATTTCTGAGGGCCGTAGAGGGGGGGGGGTCAAATGTTGGGGGAAAACCAAAAATTCACAGAATCGAAAAAAAAGCGTGATCTGCCTCAAGGGCAAGGTTCAGAGGCCCGTCGTTTCCCCATTTCTGAGGGCCGGGGTGGGGGGGATCAAATTTGGAGGGAAAACCAAAAATAATCAGAATCGAAAATAAATGAGATCTGCCTCAACGGGAAGACTCAGAGGCCCTTCGTTCCCACATTTCTGAGGGCAGGGGAGGGAGAGGGGGAGTCAATTTCAGAGCGAAAACCAAAAATACTCAGAATCCAAAATAAACTGGATCTGTCTCAAGGGCAAAGCTCAGAGGCCCTTCGTTCCGCCAGTTCGGTGGGGCAGGAGAGGTGGGGGGTCAATTTTGGAGGGAAAACCAAAAATACTCAGAATCGAAAATAAATGAGATATGCCTCAAGGGGAAGACTCAGAGGCCCTTCGTTCCCACATTTCTGAGGGCAGGGGAGGGATAGGGGGATTAAATTTCAGAGGGAAAAACAAAAATACTCAGAATAGAAAATAAACAGGATCTGTCTCATGGGCAAAGCTCAGAGGTCCTTCGTTCCTCCATTTCTGAGGGGCAGGAGAGGGAGGGGGTCAATTTTGGAGGGAAAACCAAAAATACTCAGAATCGAAAATAAATGAGATCTGCCTCAAGGGGAAGACTCAGAGGCCCTTCGTTCCCACATTTCTGAGGGCAGGGGAGGGGGGGAGGTCAATTTTGGAGGGAAAACCAAAAATACTCAGAATCGAAAATAAACGAGATCTGCATCAAGGGGAAGGCTCAGAGGCCCTTCGTTCCCACATTTCTGAGGGCAGGGGAGGGAGAGGGGGAGTCAATTTCAGAGGGACAACCAAAAATACTCAGAATCAAAAATAAACAGGATCTGTCTCATGGGCAAAGCTCAGAGGTCCTTCGTTCCCCCATTTCTGAGGGCAGGGGAGGCGAAGGGTCAATTTTGGAGGGAAAACCAAAAATAATCAGAATCGAAAATAAACGGGATCTGCCTCAAGGGGAAGGCTCAGAGGCCCTTCGTTCTCCCATTTCTGAGGGAAGTGGAGGGGGGGAGGGTTTAATTTGGGAGGGAAAACCAAAAATACTCAGAATCGAAAATAAACGGGATCTACCTCAAGGGGAAGGCCTGGGCTGATGTTAGCAAGTCGAAGAATTTGTCTTTGTTGGTTCGAATGTCTAAAGTGCCTGTCTTTCTCTGTTTACACGTCTGATTCTTTTTGTTTGCATGTCCGGGTTGGTGTTTGCAAGTCCAAGTTGGGTTTTCAGACCTACGTTTTTTAGATTTTCGTGGGTGATTGGTTCCCGGGGTTTATTATTTGAGAAGTTAACTTTAGTAGTTCGTGATTCGACGTGCCTGAAATTGTGAATTAGAATAGTTAATTACCTGTTTGGGTTTAAAGACCTATTTTTTTTAGATTTTTGTGGGTGTCAGTTTCCTTGGATTTATTATTTGATAATTTACATTTAGTATTTAAAATTTTTACGTGAATTAAATCATGAATTAGAATAATTAATTGGCTTTTTGGGGATTTTCAGACGTAGGTTTTTTAGATTATCGTGTGTATTTGACTCCTGGGGTTTATTATTTGAGAAGTTAACTTTAGTATTTTGCGGTTTTACGTGCCTGAAATGATAAATTAGAATATTTAATTAGCTGTTTAGGGTTTTCAGACCTAGGTTTTTTAGATTTTCGTGGATGTTTGACTCCTGGGGTTTATTATTTGAGAAGTTAACTTTAGTATTTTATGTTTTTACGTGCCTGAAATCATGAATTAGAATAGTTAATTACCTGTTTAGGGTTTTCAGACCTAGGTTTTTTAGATTTTCGTTGGTGTTAGGTTCCTGGGGTTTATTATTTGAGAAGTTAACTTTAGTATTTCGTGATTTGACGTGCCTGAAATCCTGAATTAGAATAGTTAATTAGCTGTTTGGGTTTTCAGACATAGTTTTTTAGATTTTCATGGGTGTTAGGTTCCTGGGATTTATTCTTTGAGAAGTTAACTTTAGTATTTCATGGTTTGACTTTCCTGAAATAATGAAGTAGAATATTTAATTGGCTGTTTGGGGATTTTCAGACTTAGGTTTTTTAGGTTTTTGGTGGGTGTTTGTTTCCCGAAGTTTATTATTTGAGAAGTTAACTTTAGTATTTTGTGGTTTTACGTGCCTGAAATCATGAATTAGAATAGTTAATTAGCTGTTTGGGTTTTCAGACCTAGTTTTTTAGATTTTCGTGAGTGTTAGGTTCCTGGGATTTATTTTTTGAGAAGTTAACTTTAGTATTTCATGTTTGACATGCCTGAAATCATGAATTAGAATATTTAATTGGCTGTTTGGGGATTTTCAGACCTAGGTTTTTTAGGTTTTCGTGGGTGTTTGTTTCCTAGAGTTTATTATTTGAGAAGTTAACTTTAGTATTTTGTGTTTTGACGTGAATGAAATCATGAATTAGAATAGTTAATTAGCTGTTTGGGTTTTCAGACGTTGTTTTATAGATTTTCGTTGGTGTTAGGTTCCAGGGATTTATTATTTGAGAAGTTAACTTTAGTATTTCATGATTTGACTTGCCTGAAATCATGAATTAGAATATTTAATTGGCTGTTCGGGGATTTTCAGACCTAGGTTTTTTAGGTTTTCATGTGTGTTTGACTCCTGGAGTTTATTGTTTGAGAAGTTGACTTTAGTATTTTGTGGTTTTACGTGCCTGAAATCATGAATTAGAATAGTTAATTAGCTGTTTAGGGTTTTCAGACCTCGGTTTTTTATATTTTCGTGGGTGTTTGACTCCTGTAGTTTATTATTTGAGAAGTTAACTTTAGTATTTTGTGGTTTTACGTGCCTGAAATCATGAATTAGAATAGTTAATTAGCAGTTTAGGGTTTTCAGACCTAGGTTTCTTAGATTTTCGTGGGTGTTTGTTTCCTGGACTTTATTATTTGAGAAGTTAACTTTAGTATTTCATGCTTTGACGTGCCTGAAATCATGAATTAGAATAGTTAATTAGCTGTTTGGATTTCAGACCTAGTTTTTTAGATTTTCGTGGGTGTTAGGTTCCAGGAGTTTATTATTTGAGAAGTGAACTCTTGTATTTTGTGGTTTTACTTAACTGAAATCATGAATTATAATATTTAATTTTTTGTTTTGCGATTTTCGGACCCAG
Source organism: Artemia sp. Qi Xiang Cuo (assembly GCF_049724085.1). Lineage (NCBI taxonomy): Eukaryota > Metazoa > Arthropoda > Branchiopoda > Anostraca > Artemiidae > Artemia > Artemia sp. Qi Xiang Cuo. The sequence goes on along the minus strand of NC_142811.1, from coordinate 45,154,004 downwards.
GTTTTTTAGATTTTCGTGTATGTTTTACTCCGGGGCTTTATTATTTGAGAATTTAACTGTAGTATTTTGTGGTTTTACTTGCCTGAAATCAAGAATTAGAATATTTAATTATATATTTAGTTTTTTAATACAAATTTGTTTTATATTTTCTTGGTTGTTTGGTTCCTGGGGTTTATTATTTGAGAAGTTAACTTTAGTATTTCGTGGTTTGACGTGCCTGAAATCATGAAATAGAATAGTTAATTAACTGTTTGGGTTTTCAGACCTACGTTTTTTGGATTTTCGTGGGCGTATCTGATGAAATAATTTAGGTCGTATGATCAATTTAATTTATTTTTTAATGCAGTAGTTTTTCAGTAAGGACATTCGATATCCTAAAAGTGTTTAATTCAAACTTTTACCTTGACCATCGATGTTGTTAGCAGAATTTCAAAAGGGTCATTTATGAGTGCTGGCGTATCTGATGAAATAATTTAGATCGTATGATCAATTTAATTTATTTTTTAATGCAGTAGTTTTTCAGTAAGGACACTCGATATCCTAAAAGTGTTTGATTCAAACTTTTACATTGAGCATCGATGTTGTTAGCAGAATTTCAAAAGGATCGTTTATGAGTGCTAGCGTATCTGATGAAATAATTTAGGTCGTATGATAAATTTTTATTTTTTTTTTAATACAGTAGTTTTTCAGTAAGGGCACTCGATATACTAAAAGTGTTTGATTCAAACTTTTACCTTGAGCATCGATATTGTTAGCAGAATTTCAAAAGGGTCGTTTGTGAGTGCTGGCGTATCTGATGAAATAATTTCGGTCGTATGATCAATTTAATTTTGTTTAATGTAGTAGTTTTTCAGTAAGGACACTCGATAACCTAAAAGTGTTTGATTTAAACTTTTACCTTGAGCATCGATATTGTTAGCAGAATTTCAAAAGGATCATTTGTGAGTGCTGGCGTATCTGATAAAATAATTTAGGTCGTATGATCAATTTAATTTTTTTTTACTGGAGTAGTTTTTCAGTAAGGTCACTCGATAACCTAAAAGTGTTTGATTCAAACTTTTACCTTGAGCATCGATATTGTTAGCGGAATTTCAAAAGGATCGTTTGTGAGTGCTGGCGTATCTGATGAAATAATTTAAGTCGTATGATCAATTTAATTTTTTTAATGCAGTATTTTGTCAGTAAGGACACTCGATAACCTAAAAGTGTTTGATTCAAACTTTTACCTTGAGAATCGATGTTGTTAGAAGAATTTCAAAAGGATCGTCTATGAGTGCTGGCGTATCTGATGAAATAATTTAGGTCGTATGATATTAGTGGTAGTTTTTTTTAAGTAAACTCGATGTTTCTCTATGATTCAATCCCAACGTCCCCCTGCTCTGAGTTTTGAAAATGATTTCACGACATTATTTTAGTTTTTTTTTCTTTCCCCAAACTATTTTTTTTTATCATGAACCCTTTTGAAATAAATTTGATCAACTACTTGGTGCCCATTAAAAACGAAATTTTTAAGTTAAATAAGTAGTTTTTGTATCTTTTAAAAGAGCTTTAAGGGGTTTGAGAGATTGTCTTCTGTTCGGCATAGATGAAAGGTCCAATACCTCACTTAAACTAAGAGGTTACATTTTGATATTGTTTGACAGTTTACTAAATTTTAAGGTTTTCTTTAGTTTCAAAATATTTTGTCAGTCACCATATTTAATCATTCACAAACAATACTGAAGAAAACCAATTTCCACTGTTTATCGACATTAAATTGTTAAGAAGGCTATTATTTCATTTTTAATTTTCATTTTTTTGATTTTATATTGATGAAGAATTTAGACACAACTTCAACTAGTTATTTTTTTGTTCGGTATAGATGAAAGGTCCAATGCCTCAGTTAAACTAAGAGGTTACATTTTGATATTGTTTGACAATTTACTAAATTTTAAGGTTTTCTTTAGTTTCAAAATGTTTTTGTCAGCCACCATCTTTAATTATTCACAAACAATACTGAAGAAAACCGATTTCCACTGTTTATCGACATTAAGTTGTTAAGAAGGCTATTATTTCATTGAAATACGCATTTACATTTTAAATTTTCATGTTTTTGATTTTATGTTGATGAAGAATTTAAACAGATGTTCAACTAGTTATTTTTTTTTTGTTCTGCATAGATGAAAGGTCCAATACCTCAGTTAAACTAAGAGGTTACATTTTGACATCGTTTGACAATTTACTAAATTTTAAGGTTTTCTTATGCAAGAGTCGGAACACACACACACAAAACACACACAGACACACACACAAACATACACACATGTTACCAAATTCCACATTATTGCATAGAAATACCAAAATTATAGGTTAGGTTAGCCTATGTACGCGCTTGTACATAGGCTAACCTAACCTATGATTTTGGTATTTCTGTGCAATAATGTGGAATTTGGTAACATGTGTGTATGTTTGTGTGTGTGTCTGTGTGTGTTTGTGTTTGTGTTCCGACTCTTGCATATGAAAACCTTAAAATTTAGTAAATTGTCAAACGATGTCAAAATGTAACCTCTTAGTTTAACTGAGGTATTGGACCTTTCATCTATGCCGAACAAAAAAAAAATAACTAGTTGAAGATGTGTTTAAATTCTTCATCAAAATAAAATCAAAAACATGAAAATTAAAATGTAAATGCTTATTTCAATGAAATAATAGCCTTCTTAACAACTTAATGTCGATAAACAGTGGAAATCAGTTTTCTTCAGTATAGTTTGTGAATAATTAAAGATGGTGACTGACAAAAACATTTTGAAACTAAAAAAAACCTTAAAATTTAGTAAATTGTCAAACAATATCAAAATGTAACCTCTTAGTTTAACTGGGGTATTGGACCTTTCATCTATGCCGAACAAAAAAATAACTAGTTGAAGTTGTGTTTAAATTCTTCATCAATATAAAATCAAAAACATGAAAATTAAAAATGAAATAATAGCCTTCTTAACAATTTAATGTCGATAAACAGTGGAAATTGGTTTTCTTCAGTATTGTTTGTGAATGATGAAAGATGGTGACTGACAAAACATTTTGAAACTATAGAAAACCTTAAAATTTAGTAAATTGTCAAACAATATCAAAATGTAACCTCTTAGTTTAAGTGAGGTATTGGACCTTTCATCTATGCCGAACAGAAAAAAATCTCTCAAACCCCTTAAAGTTCTTTTAAAAGATACTAAAACTACTTATTTAACTCAAAAATTTCGTTTTTGATGGGCACCAAGTAGTTGCTCAAATTGATTTCAAAAGGGTTCATGATAAAAAAAAAGTTTGGGCCAAGAAAAAAAACTAAAATAATGTCGTGAAATCATTTTCAACACTCATAGCAGGGGGACATTGGGATTGAATCATAGAGAAACATCGAGTTTATTAAAAAAAAAAACTACCACTAATATCATACGACCTAAATTATTTCATCAGATACGCCAGCACTCATAAACGATCCTTTTGAAATTCTTCTAACAACATCAATTCTCAAGGTAAAAGTTTGAATCAAACACTTTTAGGATATCGAGTGTCATTACTGAAAAACTACTGCATTAAAAACAAATTAAATTGATCATACGACCTAAATTATTTCATCAGATACGCCAGCACTCACAAACGACCTTTTTGAAATTTTGCTAACAATATCGATGCTCAAGGTAAAAGTTTGAATCAAACCCTTTTAGGTTATCGAGTGTCCTTACTGAAAAACTACTACATTAAAAAAAAATTAAATTGATCATACTACCTAAATTATTTCATCAGATATGCCAGCACTCATAAACGATCCTTTTGAAATTCTGCTAACAATATCGATGCTCAAGGTAAAAATTTGAATCAAACACTTTTAAGATATCGAGTGTCCTTACTGAAAAACTACTGTATTAAAAAAATAAATTAAATTTATCATACGACCTAAAATATTTCATCAGATACGCTAGCACTCATAAACGATCCTTTTGAAATTCTGCTAACAACATCGATGCTCAATGTAAAATTTTGAATCAAACACTTTTAGGATATCGAGTGTCCTTACTAAGAAACTACTGCATTAAAAAATTAATTAAATTGATCATACGATCTAAATTATTTCATCAGATACGCCAGCACTCATAAATGATCCTTTTGAAATTCGGCTAACAACATCAATGGTCAAGGTAAAAGTTTCAATTAAACACTTTTAGGATATTGAATGTCCTTACTGAAAAACTACTGTATTAAAAAATAAATTAAATTGATCATACAACCTAAATTATTTCATCAGATACGCCCACGAAAATCTAAAAAACGTAGGTCTGAAAACCCAAACAGTTAATTAACTATTCTAATTCAAGATTTCAGGCATGTCAAACCACGAAATAGTAAAGTTAACTTTTCAAATAATAAACTCCAGGAAACAAACAGCTACGAAAATCTACAAAACCTAGGTCTGAAAATCCTAAACAGCCAATTAACTATTCTAATTCATGATTTCAGGCACGTAAAACCACAAAATACTAAAGTTAACTTCTCAAATAATAAACCCCAGGAGTCAAACATACACACTAACCTAAAAAACCTAGGTCTGAAAATCCCCAAACAGCCAATAAATATTCTAATTCATGATTTCAGCCAAGTCAAACCACGAAATACTAAACTTAAATTCTCAAATAATAAACCCCAGGAACCTAACACCCACGAAAATCTAAAAACCTAGGTCTGAAAACCCAAACAGCTAATTAACTATTCTAATTCATGATTTCAGGCACGTAAAACCATGAAATACTAAAGTTTACTTCTCAAATAAAAAACTCCAGGAAACAAACACCCACGAAAATCTAAAAAACCTAGGTCTGAAAACCCTAAACAGCTAATTAGCTATTCTAATTCATGATTTCAGGCACGTAAAACCACAAAATACTAAAGTGAACTTCTCAAATAATAAACCCCAGGAGTCAAACACACACGAAAATCTAAAAAACCTAGTTCTGAAAACCCTAAACAGCTAATTAACTATTCTAATTCATTATTTCAGGCACGTAAAACCACAAAATACTAAAGTTAACTTCTCAAATAATAAACCCCAGGAGTCAAACACACACGAAAACCTAAAAAACCTAGGTCTGAAAATCCCCAAACAGCCAATTAAATATTCTAATTCATGATTTCAGGCAAGTCAAACCACGAAATACTAAAGTTAACTTCTCAAATAATAAATCCCAGGAACCTAACACCCACGAAAATCTATAAAACTACGTCTGAAAACCCAAACAGCTAATTAACTATTCTAATTCATGATTTCAGGCACGTAAAACCACAAAATAATAAAGTTAACTTCTCAAATAATAAACTCTAGGAAACAAACACACACGAAAACCTAAAAAACCTAGGTCTGTAAATCCCCAAACAGTCAATTAAATATTCTAATTCATGATTTCGGGCATGTCAAACCATTAAATACTAAAATCAACTTATTAAATCATAAACCCCAGGAACCTAACACTCAAGAAAATCTAAAAAACTATGTCTGAAAACCCAAACAGCTAATTAACTATTCTAATTCATGATTTCAGGCACGTCAAACCACCAAATAATAAAGTTAAATGCTCAAATAATAAATCTCAGGAACCTAACATCCATTAAAATCTAAAAAAAACTATGTCTGAAAACCCAAACAGTTAATTAACTATTCTAATTCAGGATTTCAGGCACGTAAAATCACGAAATACTTAACTTAACTTCTCAAATAATAAACCCCAGGAACCTAACACCCACGAAAATCTAAAAAACTAGGTCTGAAAACCCAAACAGCTAATTAACTATTCTAATTCATGATTTCAGGCACGTCAAACCATGAAATACTAAAGTTAACTTGTCAAATAATAAACTCCAGGAAACAAACACCAACGAAAATCTAAAAAACCTATGTCTGAAAACCCTAAACAGCTAATTAAATATTCTAATTCATGATTTCAGGCTCGTAAAACCACAAAATACTAAAGTTAACTTCTCAAATAATAAACCCCAGGAGTCAAACACACACGAAAACCTAAAAAACCTTGGTCTGAAAATCCCCAAACAGCCAATTAAATATTCTAATTCATTATTTCATGCAAGTCAAACTATGAAATACTAAAGTTAACTTCTCAAATAATAAATCCCAGGAACCTAACACCCACGAAAATCTAAAAAAATTGGTCTGAAAACCCAAACAGCTAATTACCTATTCTAATTCATGATTTCAGGCACGTCAAATCACGAAATACTAAAGATAACTTCTCAAATAATAAACCCCGGGAACCAAACACCCACGAAAATCTAAAAAACGTAGGTCTGAAAACCCAACTTGGACTTGCAAACACCAACCCGGACGTGCAAACAAAAGGAATCAGACATGTAAACAGAGAAAGACAGGCACTTTAGACATTCAAACCAACCAAGACAAATTCTTCGACTTGCAAACATCAGCCCAGGCCTTCCCCTTGAGGTAGATCACGTTTATTTTCGATTCTGAGTATTTTTGGTTTTCCCTCCAAAATTAAACCCTCCCCCCCTCCCCTGCCCTCAGAATTGGGGGAACGACGGGCCTCTGAGCCTTCCCCTTGAGGAAGATCCCGTTTATTTTCTATTCTGAGTATTTTTGGTTTTCCCTCCAAAATTGACCCCTCCCCTCCCCAGCCCTCAGAAATGGGGGAACGAAGGACCTCTGAGCTTTGCCCATGAGACAGATCCTGTTTATTTTTGATTATGAGTATTTTTGGTTTTCCCTCTGAAATTGAACTCCCCTCTCCCTCCCCTGCCCTCAGAAATGTGGGAACGAAGGGCCTCTGAGTCTTCCCCTTGAGGCAGATCTCATTTATTTTCGATTCTGAGTATTTTTGGTTTTCCATCAAAACTTGACACCCCCCCCATCCCCTGCCCTCATAAATGGGGAACGAGTGGCCTCTTAGCTTTCCCCTTGAGGCAGATAACGCTTTATTTTTAATTCTGATCATTTTTGATTTTCCCTCCAAAACTGACCCCCCCCCTCCCCAGCCCTCACAAATGGGGTAACGAAGGGCCTCTGAGCCTTTCCATTAAGGCAAATCCCATTTATTTTCGATTCTGAGCATTTTTGGTTTTTCCCTTCAAAATTGACCCCCCCCCTCCCCTGCCCTCAGAAATGGGGGATCGAAGGGGCGCTGAGCCTTGCCCTTGATGCAGCGCCCCGTTTTTTTAGATTCTGATAATTGTTGGATTGCCCGCCAACATTAACCCCCCCCTCCCCTGCCCTCACAACTTGTGGGCCGAAGGGCCTATGAGCCTTCCCCTTGGGGCAGCTACCCTTTATTTTAGATTCTGATTATTTTTTATTTTACCACAAAAATTTACCCCCCCCCCCTGCCCTCAGAAATGGGGGTACGAAGGGCCGCTGACCCGTCGCCTTGGCGTAGATCCCTTTGATTTTAGATTCTGAGTATTTTTTGTTTTCCCTCCAATATTGACCCTTAACGTTAAAAAATATCCAATCACTAATTATCCCTTTTATGCAAATGTCTATCAATGAATTCCGATTGTAAAAGCGTGTTTAATCATGTTACCTAACCCACAGTATAGCAATTTGATATGCGTAGCCTACTGCCAGGAACCAGTGGAGGGATCCTTGCTCGCAATTGCTAATCACCTTAACCCTTTTATCCATCGTCAAGTACATGCTCCAAAAATATTTTATTCAGAGATTTCACGTTAAAAAATTATCCAATCACTAATTACCCCTTTTTTGCAAATGTCTATCGCTCTGAATCTCTTTGAAAAGGTGTAGAGCTTCTATAGAATAATGTAGAAATTGCTATGGCTGTACGCAAATAGCATGGTCCTATGGCCGTACGCAAATAGCATGGTCCTATACCTGTTAGCAAATAACATGGGAATTGCTATACCTGTGAGCAAAGTATAAGGTAACATTCTACTTATGTGCAATAATACTTTGATTTTTGTGATCTACTTCGTCCCTTTAATCCTCCTTTTAAGAAATACGAAAGTAGCCTACCAGAGGCGGCCTTTAGGCATGGCAGCGTTGATTTGTGGAAAACGTGCTTCACATGTTTTGACTTGTGGCGCCAACATCTAGTAGCTTCAGATTTGTAGTCGTCTGGCTTGGAAATCCTTATAAATCAATTTGGTGGAAATCAATCACCATTTTGAAAGTATCTGCTTAGTTTATTTTGATTTAATCACAGTTATACTGTGATCTTTAATATAGCTTTAAACTTTACTCTTATGAGTGCTCAATTAATTTTAAAGCACTGGAATATACATGATTTATCTCCTCTAATTCTTTCTGAGCAAAATGGAGTTGAGGTCTAACCAGAGACAAACAAGACAGCCTATTCGTTTTTTACAGCTTTTTGTATTTCTCATAGTGAGATTCTGCCTGCCCCCTGTTGATGTCCTATGAATCTTTTACACGGATACAAAATGATAAAATCTTGAATCATTTGATTTAGAATCAGCTTCTGAAAAGGAGCTAATGATTCAGTGTTATGCCCCTGTCAAGAGTCAATGTACCGCATAGGCGTATCGGCCCAAAATCTTAAATGTCTTAAATAAATCTCACGGTGTACTGGATTATGCGCACCAGCTTTGCGTGGAAAATAAATAAGAGATTCTTCTGAGTTTAATATTTCGATAAATTCCTGTCGGGTATTTTGGGGTTTTATACTCTCCCAATATTTGACGTCCGAATTGGAAAAAAAGTAAAAAAATATACCGGGTCACAGGATACTGAATGACAAAGAAGGAAGGCGTTAACCTTCAATCATAAGATACTGAAGTTCATGTACCATCGGCTCAAAAACAATGAAAAAAAAGGTTTTCAAAGTTTTTTTTTTTTTTCAAAAAATAGTACTAGGGCTTGTAGTAGGGCAGAATTAAGCCTTTAGCAGACTATAGGTTTCTAAGTAATTTGAGATAATTCTTTGATAGTAAATTCTTTTATACTTTATTTGACTAGACCAATTGACTTCTCCACGGTTGTCTACAGTGCGGAAAAATGGATATAATATATATGATTTTTATATGAAACTTAATTTTGAAAATTTAACTAATTCAGACAATTTTAAACAAACAGTTCATGATAACGAGCTGTAAGTAAGGAGCGACGCTGAAAAAATTTCCTGATTTTTGAAACAGGGGGGAAACACACCCTAAATTCAAGGAATGTTAATAAAAACACGCTATCATGTTCAGCATAGGCTACCAAAGAACCCTGCTGTAGAATTCCCAAGCTTCTATGCACAAAAATGCGGAATTTTGCTATTTTTGCGAGAAGACAGATCACGGATGCATGCTGATCGTCTTGAAATAATGGTCCTAGAAGATCGGGAGAGGGCATTCTAACAGTTCTAGTACCCTTTTTAAGTTACCAAAATGATAGGAAGAAAACTGGGCCCCCTTTCTCGCCCATTTTACCCCAAAATTATCTGATCAAAATTTTGAGATAGCTATTTTGTTCAGTTAAGTTGAAAAATCAAATAATTATGTCCTTAGGTGCATGATGACCCCCCACAGTCCGCGGGTAGAGGCCTGTAAGTTATGAAATTTGCCTATTGTCTACGTTTAGTATTTGTTATTGGGCAGTATACAGTCATTTTTCGGTGGGGGGTGCTCGGGGTGGTTTTCTATAGGAAGGATCTTTCTTAGGGAGGTACATTCCCGGGAGGTAAATTTTCCAGGCAGAATGTTACACTTGTGGGATTCGACAGAATTACTATATGAAATTTTATTTAATTGTTTCACATTCACTTTGCCAAATGTTACATGTGGAGATGTTCCGAGAGATTTATCCGGGGTCTATTTTCCGTGTAATTTAATTTCTGGGAAATAATTGACACGGAAGGGGGCATTTCTGTTGTGATCACGAAACCGATTAGAGATTTAAGTCTCATTCGAATGAAGAAATGCTAAGGAGAATTTTTCAGACTGAATCCATCCGCAAGCAATTTTACGGGGAGGAAGGCTTATCAGCAAGGAAGGAACGATCTGGAGGGAATTTGACGGTGGGAGGGGTTGTTCTTTACTTTGGATGAATTTTCCACGGAGTGGTTTTTCATGAGGGGAGGCTATATTTTATGAGGGTGAGCCAAATTTACCAGCATTACTTGAAAAAGATCATAAATTAAATAAATAAAAAACTTTTTATAACTGAAAATAAGGAGCTGCATTAAAACTCAAAACGAACAGAAATTATTCCATGCATGAAGGGTTGCCCCCTCCTCAATACCTTGCTCTTTACGCAAAAATTTGACTGTTTGTCCCAATTTTTTTTAAGAGTGGCTACTTAAACAGCGTTAAAAAAAACTGCAGAGCGGCTACATTAGAATAAGAAGCTTTTTTAAAAGTGCTATCAGCTTTAGCGTAAAGAGCAAGGTATTGAGGAGGGGGCAACCCTCCATATGATGAATAAAGCTGCCAAAAATAATATGCAAATTTCGTTTTAATTTTTTATATACGGTGAGCCAATTTCGAACCTAAATTAGTTGAAAAACGTTCTGAAATTAAATATAGGAAACACAAGTTTTTTTTAAAACTGAAAGTAAGGAGCGACGCTAAAACCTAAAACAAACAAAAATTATGCTATATTTGAAAGGGGATGTCCCCTCCTCAACACCTCGCTCTTTACGCAAAAACTTTGATTCTCTCAAAACTCTACTCTTTAAAGTAATAAAACTTTAGCGTAAAGAAAGGGGCATTGATGGGGGGAGGGGTAACCCCTTCCATATACAGAATAATTTATGTTCGTTTTAAGTTTCAATGTCGCTCCTGATTTTCAGTTTAAAAAAAAACTTGTTTTGCTTCTTTAGTTTTAGTTAATAGAAACCACCACTTTCGGTAAGTTTAGAGACTGAATCTTTTCACGGATGATTATTAACCACCACAAATAGTAGCCCACTCAGGCCTAATAGAGGTAAAAACCAAAACAATGCGGCAAGAGCGGGTCCAAGATTTTTGTTCGGGGGGGGGGGTACTAATTTTCGACTCGGTTTTTGACTAATTTTACTAATTTTTACTAAGGTTTTACTAATTTTCAACTAATTTTCGACTCGGTCAAAAAGGGTAACCCCCTTTATTTTTGGTGGGGGGGGGGGTTCAGATAGGGTAACCTTCCCCCCTGGATACGGCCTTCCAATGCAGATACAGAGTTTGGCGGTTCCTTCGACACACAGAGCTTATTTCAGAAGTTTCGTAATCGCACGTTGACATTACAAACAATATCTTAGAATAATCTTAACGCGTCTACAGACGTAATACAGGAGCATGCAGATTTATTATCCTTAAGATATGGTTGCATATGTTGCTTCGCAACTGTAAACCATGCGTAACAGTTGTTGCAACACTCCACGGGGCCTTGGCACTGGAAATCTGGCTTTCTATGTTGTTATACATGGTTTATCACGGATTGCACATTGCCAAAGATAGTCCTTTTCAGTCAACTGTATAGGGCTAAACCGGAAAGCAGGTCGTCCTCGGTTGTGGTGGGAAGATTTCGTAAGGAAAGATTCAAGGGAAATGAAAACATCATGGGAGGGTGTAAAGAGGGAGTCTTTGAACAGATTGGGACGGAGGAGGAGCTTACGTAGCTGTGTTGGCCTCAGATGACTTGGCTAGTTGTTAGTAGTAGAAGTAGGGTACATAGTTAAGGGTTTTGCTCATTTATTACTGAATTAATTAAAAACACTTTTTCCACAAAACAAGTTTTTCAAAGAAAAATAAAGGGCTCCATTAAGCCAAAAACTTAAAAATTAATAAAAAAAAATAAAATAAATGACCGTGGATTGTCAGTTTAATTGTTATATACTGATATTTATTTCTTAGAGTTTTGATAATTTCTTATTTATGAAAACAAGAAAAGGGAAAACATTTCAAATGTATTTTGTTTTCAGTAAAGCTCAAATTGTGATCTGGTTTTGAGAAGGTAAGGGGGTTATCTGTCCTACTCAGGTTAATTTTCGCTATTTTTGACGTTGATTCAGCAATTTATTGTAATTTTTGTTCGGTTTGAGTTTCATTTATTTACTGATTTGTGGTAGTTTTACGATTGGAAGACTATTTGGCTTTATTTTTGCTCATTCTTGGCTTAATGGAGCTCTTTCCTTTTCTTTGAAAAACTTTTTTTTTGTGGAAAAAGATTTTTAAATTAATTTCTGATGGTTTTTTATTGGCATGGTCTTTTTCATGGAATAAATGATATTTTATAAATTTTCAAATTTTTTTTCTATAGGAATCCATAGTATGGGCGGCTATTTGCATGTTGGAGAAATTTTTTCAATAATTTTTAATCCTGACACAAACATTATTTTTTAGTTTAAGTTTATAGCTTCTGAAGTTGACCTGAGAGACAAAACTTAATGCCATTCCCAAAAGATCCTATCTATGCTTTTTTACAACCTGGATAAACTTGCACTCGTTTTATTTATTCAATTTGTAAGAGCAGAAGTAATAATATTAGTATCCCCAAAAGTTTCAACTTAATACCCCCAGTCGTTGTTGATATATTGCTGAGGTGTCTTATTGGCAAACATAAATACAAAAACTTTTCATTTATTTTAAATCAAAATTTAGTTTTAAAGTATAATGGGCCAATTGACTAATTGTGGGGGGTTGACATGCCTAATATCCCCAAAGACATAGTTGATGGACTGTCTTACTATGCTGAACAAAATGGCTGTCTCAAAATTTTGACTGGATGCGTTTGGAAAATGAATGGACTTGAGAGAAGAGCTGTTTTGCCCTCTAATCTTTTGTTACTCTTAAAAAGGGCATCAGAACTTTTAATTTGGAATTGAATTAGCTTCTTCAAAAGTTACACTGATATTTCTAGCTATTATAGAGTGGTGCTGCCTTTGATATTGCTTATATGCCCTTTAGAAAACCTGCATACACGCAGTTGTTCCTTTAATTGAAACTCCTAAACGTTCCCTAAAAGTTTAATCTTAATACCTTTAGCGTTACTAGTTACATTGACTGTAGTGGTAGTATCAAAAGTATGAATATAGTGCCTTCTGGCTAATTCAAAATCCCCCACAACTTACCCTTAAAGGTTTAAATTAATAATATAGATTATTCTGCAGATATTGCTTTGTCACCTTCTTGAAAATCCACATACTCATGGTTTGTTTTGATTTAGTTGAAACTTTGCCTAAATATTCCTTAAAAGCTTCACCTTAATACCCATAACTTATGCAGTTGCAACAGTTGTAGCAGCACTAGTCGGAGTATGCACATAGCACCTTCGGATTCCTTAACAACCCCTTCAACATACCCTGAAAGTTTCAGCTTACTAAATATCATCAACCATTCCTGAAGCATTTCTTATGCGTCCGCTTGACAACCAGTGTGGACATAGTGTGTTTCGATTTAGTTCCATACAATTCTTATATATCACAAATGTTTTGCCTTAATATTCTTAATTTTAATAGGAGTAGTAGCAGTAGCTGTAGTATTATTTGTAGTAGCCTAAGCTTTAGTGGCAGTAGTAGTAATATAAGTAGTAATAATCAAACAGTCCCTGGTAACGAATTGTAAGTAAGGAGCGACCCGGCTCAATAGTAACCAAAACTCTAATAAACGGAATTTTGATACCAGAAGATACATCAAAAGAATTGGATTTTTATGCCAATTTCAAATATAGAAATTCCATCACGTTTAATTTTACCCATCAAAAGTTACGAGCCTTAAACTAATTGCCTTGTTTCCAAAAACTGGGGGAAACTAGAAACACCCCCTAAAAGTGATTAAATGTTAACAAAAATCAAACCATCAGATTCAGCGTAACAGAAAACCGTACTGTAACCGTAACCGTACCGTAACCGTAACCGTAACCGTACTGTAACCGTACATCAACACTTGCCATTCTGTTGGAGTATCAAATCTACCAGCGAATTATCAGAACAAAGAGAAATGTAATCCTGGAATTGTATCAAAGCAAGATGATGGAAAACTAAAGGTTAAATTGATTATTGAATCAACTTGTAATTGTACTTGTTGCGGGATCAGACGTGAACGCCTCACCCATCATCTAGAAATCTACGTATTGTTGACTCCCATTTGTCGCGGTCTAGTGCCAACTCTTCAGGAACCCGGAGCGAGCAGCTCTTCCACTTTCTGCCAAACTTTCGAAATCTGCCAATTAGGCCGAGGTCACTTTTGGCAGTTGCCCACCAATGATTCATTTGACCACCAGGTCGCCTGCACCAATCTGGCAACGGGTTAGCTAGAAGTACTTGCCTTATGATACAATCATTGGGTCTTCTAAGGACATGACTAAGCCAACGCAGTCTTTTCTGTTTGAAAATTGCGGGGATGGATTCGATGTTACAGCTGCGGAGGCACACATCAACATTTGAGATTCTGTTGGAGTATCAAATCCTCAGGAATTTTTTAGACAGCAGTGGTCAAAGACTTCCAAATCATAGAGATAAAGCGCTTCACTGGCCAAGTTTCAACTGCACACAAAAAAACAGGTCTAACAGCCTTTTTATAGACAGAAATTTTTGTCTTCATGCTGATCTCCCACCGCTGTTACAAATGGCGGCGGAGTTTCAGAAGATGGCTTGGTCTCTGCTGATTTTGTTCTTTACGTCAAAGTCAAAGCCTCCACGAGGGTCTATTATTTAACCAAGGTAGGTGAAGCTATCGACTTTTTCCAGTTCTTGTCAGTAAGTCACAAGTTGATAATCTGACTCTATATTTAGTCCATTACTTTAGATTTTGCCTTGTTGATTTTCATACCCAGTAGCTGAGAGAAATGTGCTATTTCATTTAACATTGCTTGGACTGTTTCTGGATCAGCAGCAAGAGCTTTGATATCATCAGTGTAGTCCAGGTCAGACACGTTAATGCCCAATCCCATAACAACACCGCCAAAACCCGAGAGTGCTCTTTCTAGAATTCAGTCTATATAGTAGTTAAGCAAATCCGTTGATTTTGAATTGAATTTATCAAGGTGCACTCCATAACTGCAAGTCCACTCTTGTTTTCGCTAGAGTCGAAAAAAAAATTGAGACTAATTAATTGTTCCACCTGCCCAACGAGCTGAAGAACAATAAGTTCATCGTAAATAAGGCTAAAAACACTTAGTGCAATAGCCCTACTAGCGATATTCTAGATACTGAGCAAAATCCGTTGATATTGAATTGAATTTATCAAGGTGCACTTCATAACTGCAAGTCCACTCTTGTTTTCGCTAGAGTCAAAAAAAAAATTGAGACTAATTAATTGTTCCACCTGCCCAACGAGCTGAAGAACAATAAGTTCATCGTAAATAAGGCAAGAAACCCTTAGATAGAAAACCTCTGGATAGAAAATATATTGTACCGACTGCGACAGATTTTGCATCCTCTACACTATACGATTGGGGCTCTGGCAAGGATTTAAGAAAAAGTGCTTCGGAAAATCTTAGGTACAGCGCGCAAACCCTTGGCGAGAGATTAAAACTAAATGGAAAAGGTTTTAAAAGGTCGAGAAACAGTGCATCACTCATCAGTCTCTACTCAGGACAGAAACGAAAGACATCACCCCTGTCAAAGAAAAGAAGCAAAAAGCCGACATGCACTGTAAACAGAAGAAGAAGCCCCAGGAAGAGGCTTCTTCTTGAGAGGCTCCATTTTAAATTTGATGATTCTTTTTTTTAATAAAAAAGAGTAGGCTTTTGTATTATGAATATGAAAGAAAAAAATAACCCAAAGACCCAACGAAGATGCCTAACTCCGCTAATCCCTTTAAAAAAATAAAAAAAATATGGAGTTATGAATGAATAATATAATGTTTTTGCTTTGTGCTGCAGATAAGAAGAACAAGCTTTTTTATTGTGACAAATTCAATTCAATTCAAACTTTTTATATCCTCCGAATTCGAAGAGTGAAATTTAAAAATAACCGCTAATCAACAGGCCATAAAATTCTGAAATGGTTTAAACCATATTTAAACCATTATTTTTATGCGTAGACAATGCTTACGTACTACCTAAGGATCGTAAGTAGCGAATTTAGAAAAAGCATGTCCAATTACTGGATACCGGATAGAACAAGAGGCCACTAAAATTTACATTCGGGAGGAAAAATTCGAAAGAAAAGCATGCTAAAACTGGTGGATGAAAAGGACGGGTTGACAATATATGCTCCAATTTAAATAACATACTCAAATTATTTACCTCCCGATAGTAAAACAATTGCACCATTTTCACCCCTCTACCTTGAAATTTACACTTATTTTGACTATTGATAATTGGCTCTTTATTTGGCCAAACTTTTAGGGTTTCTTCTTCGTTTGTTTAATACAGTCAACAACAAAAGAAGAGCAAATATACTTTGCAACCAAATGGTTAAAACAGATTTGTAAGCTAAGGCCAAAACAAACAAAACACAATATTCATTAGGCGAAACGAGGGGAAACGAAAATGCCAAACTAACTTCCGTCGTATTTTCATGAAGTCAATTACAAAATAAAAGCTAAAATATTTTAAATAGATTATAAGACAACTAGAATAAAAAAAAATAGAATTAAATATGAATCGAATAAAAAAAAAACTAGAATTAAAACAAGCAGGATAACAAAGTGTAAAGGCATTAGGAGCTCACCCTTAGGTGAAGCCTACCCCTTCCCCAGAAGACAATTATTCATTTACAAAAGCGCAAATATGGTAGAAGGACTCGGCGCTTTGTTGGTTGTAATAAATAATATTATGTCTAACTAATAGATTCTCAAAGAGTGGACATGGGGCTGTTTTAAAATAGGTTTCTGTACAAATGTTACAACTTCTGTCATTTTTTTATGACCAATTTAAGTGAGAAACTTGGCGAATATCTTAAAAAAATAATTAAGAGCCATTCTCCATGAAATAATCATGGCTCGTAACTCCCGCCCCAGCCCTAGTGGAAACAACTTTTGAGTATGCCCATTAAAAGGATTATAGCGGGGTCAGCATAATGTCAAAATTGTGATGGTATATCCTCTCCTCCAAAGGGTTTAGCTCGAAATATATAAAAACAAGATGCGTAAAAGAGTATTTCAGTTTCTAGACAAAAGGGCTCACCTTTGAATGTTTTATTTTAGTACATCGATCTTGGTCTATAGAAAATACCACATAGCAACGGGATTAAAAGGTATGCCTGTGGAAACTTCATTTTTTCGAGGATGTCGAAGCAGAGAGTTTTAATTCAAAATTTACGGTAACTCCTAGTCGTTTATCTATTTTTTTTATTTATTATATATCTAAGCATCTCGTGCAATACTGGATTATCTTTAATAAAATATAATGAAACCATACCTAAATTATTTAAAATGGCTTCAGATTCCAACCTTACACTTCTTAAGATAGACAAAGTCTTGGAAGGCCCGACTCTTATTTCAATGGTAATATGTTTCCACCTAAGTATGTCCGTCGAATAGAATGATTACTTCAAAACTGTTTGACAACGATAACTAACAGTCGTCTAAGTTCTAACAGTTCTAATAGCTGATCAAATTTGTAAAATAGTTGAAAAGCCAATTAGGTAAATAAAATTGAGCGGCAGCAGTGATTTTCAATTTAGGGTTCAGCTTATCTGAAATTTTTTGATGTAGCCATTCTGTAAACAATTCATAGACCTGGCGAATATCTTTGATACCTTGCTACTCCTCATTTTTAATAAGATATTTAGCTCTTTCTTCGATGAACAGGGTGGAGGTCCTTATTCCTTAATCGTTCCTAACTTTAAGCAGCTTGTGATATGTGGCGGTTAAAGTTAACCACGTAATGGAAACCCTGATGAATAGTTATGTCAACTAAAATAAGACTACATGTCTTACTATACCAATAAATACTACTACTACTACTATCAACAACTCACCGCAGCATCAAGCCGCCTGAGGCCAACACAGCTACGCGCGCTTCTCTTCCCTCCAAATCTATTCAAATCCTCCCTTTTTACACTCTCACAGAGAGCTACCAAATCTTTTAAATATTTCTTTACGATGTCCTCCCACCCCAGACGGGGAAGACCTGCTTTCTGTTTAGCCCTAGATGGTTCGCCGAAAAGAACAATCTTCGGCAATCTGTCATCCTTCATCGACACAACGTGCCCTAGCCACCTCAACCTTTCTTTCATTATAGCCCTAGAAAGCGGTATTGAACCACATTTTTGTATAGCCTATTGTTTGACATACGGTCAGTCAGCCGGGTACCCAGAACAATCCTTAAGCAATTTCTCTGGAAAACGTCTAGCAAATCTTCATCCGCTTTTTGGAACGTCCATCCTTCAGAGCCATATTTGACCACTGTCATGACTCTAGCTTCTAATATTCTAAACTTGGTTTGTAGACTTATGTTCCTAATCTTGCAAACTTTTTTTTAACTGTGAATATACACCCTGAGCCTTGGCTATTCTATTTTTAATATCTTCACTGCTGCCACCATATTTACTAATAATACTACCAAGGTAATTGAACCTGTCCACCTGATCAATCTTCTCATTACCCAACGTCACCTTTTCATCTTCACTTATTCCTAGCCTTAGTGACTTAGTTCTTCCTAACGTTAATTTTCAAACCAATTCTAGCACCCTGAACTCACAAAACCTCTAAAAAATCATTCATTTTGCTCACACTTTCATCTAGGATGCTTAAATTATCAGCATAATCCAAGTCCAGGAGACTTTTTCTCTCCCCATTTGAATCCGTGGTCTTCCATTGCTTTTCCTGTGCTCCTTAAAACAAAGTCCATCAAAATAATCAAACAGTTCGTGGTAACGAACTGTAAGTTCTGAGCGACCCGGCTAAATGGTAACCGAAACTCTAGAAAACGGAATGTTGATACAAATAGATATATCGAGAGAATCAGATTTTAATGCTGATTTCAAATATATAATTTTCAACAAGTTTTGTGCAACCCATCAAAAGTTACGCGCATGAGAAAATTTGGCTGATTTTATAAAAAAAAGGGGTAAAGACCCCCCTAAAAATTAAAAAACCTTCATGAAAATCACACCATCATATTCAGCGTATCCGAGAACCCTACTGCAGAGGTTTCAAACTCCTATCTA
This sequence comes from Artemia sp. Qi Xiang Cuo, assembly GCF_049724085.1. Classification (NCBI taxonomy): domain Eukaryota; kingdom Metazoa; phylum Arthropoda; class Branchiopoda; order Anostraca; family Artemiidae; genus Artemia; species Artemia sp. Qi Xiang Cuo. The sequence goes on along the minus strand of NC_142811.1, from coordinate 45,134,952 downwards.
CAAAAATGTGGAATTTTACATTTTTTGCCAGAAGAAAGATCACGGATGCGTGTTTATTTTTTTTTTTTTTTTTCCAGGGGTGATCGTATCGACCCAGTGGTCATAGAATATCGTGGGAGGGCTCATTCGAACGGAAATTAAAAGTTCTAGTTCCCTTTTTAGGTGAACAACAAAAAGGAGGGCAACTAGGCCCACTCCCACGCTTATTTTTTTCCCAAAATCAGCTGATAAAAATTTTGAGATAACCATTTTGTTCAGCATGGTCGAAAATATGATAAATATGTCTTTTAGGATGACTTAATCCCCCGAAGTTCCCAGAGGGAGGGCTAAAGTTATGAACTTTACCCAATGTTAACATATAGTATTGGTTATTGGGAAGTATACAGAAGTTTTCAGGAGGTTTTTTTTCTGGTAGTTGGAGGGAAGGGTGGGTCGGTGGTTATGTTGGAGGATCTGTTCATGAAGGAAGTTTTCATGGGGGATGGGAAATCGCCATTATGGGGGCGCCGGACTTGCCAGCATTTTTTATTGGTTATTGGAAAGTATACAACCATTTTCAGGAAGGATTTTTTTCTGGAGGGGGGGGGGCTAGAGGACGGGGTTACTCTGGAGAATATGACCGTGGAGGATATTTCTTTGGGGCAAGGGACATTTCTATGAAGGGGGTGCCGGATTTCCAAGCATTATTTAAAAAACGATCAGAAATTAAATAAAAAAAAACAAGTTTTTTCAACTGAAATGTCAGAAGGAATATTAGAACTTAAAACGGACAGAAATTATAACATATGTGAGGGGGTTCTCCCCCAAGTCAATAACTAGCTCGTTAAGCAACAGTTTTTTTTTTATTGCTTTCAAAAGAGCTATCTATTCTCATTAAACGGTCTTTGTGATTCAGGGGTTTGTGAATCAACATTTTTTTAACTTTTAACGTAAAAAGCGTGGTATTGACTAAGGGGAGAACCCACTCATATAAGTAATAACATATACGTAATAAAAAAAAACAATAAAAAAACAAGCGATACGGCTCAATAGTAATCGAAACTTTGAAAAACGGAATTTTGACGTCAATAAATGTATCAAAAGAATGTGTTTATCATGCTGATTCTAAATATATAAATTTTAATAAGTTTAGTATTGCTCATCAAAGGCTACGAGCCTGAGAAAATTTACTCGATTTTTTAAAGAGGGGGAAACATCCCCTACAAGTGAAAGAATTTTAATGAAAATCACACCGTCAGATTCAGCGTATCAGAAAACCCTATTACATAGGTTTCAAGCTCATATCTGCAAAAATCTGCAACTTTGTATTTTTTGCCAGAAGAAAAATATACTAATATATAAGTTATTTACTTAATTTAATTTGTAAAGAAATCAATTCAGAAAAAGAAAAGTAAAATTTTTATGCAAATAAAAGCTGCATTAACTAAAAAACGATCAGAAATTAAATAAAAAAAAACAACTTTTTTAAACTGAAAGTAGGGAGCGACATTAAAACTTAAAACGAACAGAAATTATTCTGTATATGAAAGGGGCTGTCCCCTCCTCAACGCCTCGCTCTTTACGCTAAAGTTTGACTCTGTCTCACGACTTTATTTTTTAAAACAATAAAAAACTTTAGCGTAAAAAGCGAGGCGTTGAGGAGGGGACAGCCCTTTCATATACGGAATAATTACATTTCAACTGAAATGTAAGAAGTAATATTAGAACTTAAAACGAACAGAAATTATAACGTATGTGAGGGGGTTCTCCCCAAAGTCAATACCTCGCTCTTTACGCTACAGTTTTTTTAAGTGCTATCAAAAGAGCTATCTATTCCAATTAAACGGCCTTTGTGATTCAGGGGTTTGGGGCTGTCCCCTCCTCACCGCCTCGCTCTTTACGATAAATTTTTAATCTCTCTCAAAAATTTATTTTTAAAAACAAAAAAAAACTTAAGCTTAAAGCGCGACGCGTTGCGGAGGGGACAACCCCTTTCATATACGGAATAATTACATTTCAACTGAAATGTAAGAAGGAATATTAAAACTTAAAACGAACAGAAATTATAACGTATGTGAGGGGGTTCTCCCCCAAGTCAATACCTCGCTCTTTACGCTACAGTTTTTTTTTAGTGCTTTCAAAAGAGCTATCTCTTCTAATTAAACGGCCTTTGTGATTCAGGGGTTTGTGAATCAAAATTTGTTTTAACTTTTAATATAAAGACAGTGGTATTGAATACGGATATAACATCCTCATATACGTAATAACATATAAGTAATAAAAAAAAAAAAATAAAAAAACAAGCGATACAGTTAAATAGTAATCGAAACTTTTAAAAACGGAATTTTGATGTCAATAAATGTATCAAAAGAATTTATTTATAATTTTGATTCTAAATATATGAATTTTAGTATGTTTAGTATTACTCATCAAAGCCTACGAGCCTGAGAAAAATTGCTCGATTTTTTAACGAGGGGGGAAACATCCCCTGAAAGTGAAATAATTTTAATGAAACCCATGCCATCAAATTCAGCACCTTAGCAAACCATATTCAATAGGATTCATGATCATATCTGCAAAAATCTGCAACTTTGTATTTTTTGCCAGAAGAAAAATATACGACTATAGAAGTTAGTCACGTAAGTTACTTTGTAAAGACATCCATTTAGCAAAAGAAAAGTAAAATTTTTATGCAAATAAAAGCTGCATTAACTAAAAAATGATCAGAAATTAAATAAAAAAAACAAGTTTTTTAAACTGAAAGTAAGGAGCGACATTAAAACTTAAAACGAACAGAAATTATTCCGTATATGAAAGGGACTGTCCCCTCCTCAACGCCTCGCTCTTTACGCTAAAGTTTGACTCTTTCTCAAAACTTTATTTTTAAAAAAATAAAAAACTTTAGCATAAAGAGCTAGGCGTTAAGCAGGGGACAGCCCCCTTCATATACGGAATAATTTCTGTTCGTTTTAAGTTTTAACTTCGTTCCTTACTTTCAGTTTAAAAAACTTGTTTTTTTTATTTAATCCATATAAAGGGGGATAGAACACAACCCTGCTTAACTCCTGATTTAATACATAACCAGCTGCTAACCTCCATACAAGGCCATACAGGGATAAAACCTTTACTAAAGCTCTTCTATCAACAGACTCGAACGCCTGCTCATAATCTATAAAACTGAGGACCAAATGTGTTTTAAAACTCAGGCACTTCTCAATTATTAGCCTAAGAGTGAAAATTTGGTCGACACATCCTCTTCCTTTTCTAAAACCGCACTGTTCTTCTCTTAAAACTTTGTCTATGGCATCTCTCAGTCTAAAAAGTGTCATATTACTAATTAATTTACAACCTAAAGGGACCAGACTAATGCCTCGATAATTATCACACTCACTTTTATCACCTTTCTTATAAAATGGCTTAATTAAGGTTTTCCTAAAATCGTTGGGTATTTCCTCTTTTTCAAAAATCATATTCATTATCTTCAGTAACATATTTCTAACCCCAGAGCCACCATATTTAAGAAACTCATTTACCACCCTATCAGCACCTGGAGCCTTATTATTCTTTAATCCTTTTAGTACTGTTGCTAATTTCTCCTCACAAAACAAATCTTCTTTCACATCCAAGGTATCACAAACTTTTTCATATTCCTCTATATTTTTTCCTGCAACTCTATCTCGGTTAAGCAAATTCTCAAAATGTTCGGCCCATCTCGCTTTAGTTTTTTCCCTATCGCTAATTGTGACCACATTCCTATCTTTAACTGGGACAAGTCCGGATTGACTACTCTCTCTCAATTTGTTAACGTGCCAGTACAATATTTTACTATTATGCCGTCTAGCTGCATCTTCCAGATCCTCGGTAATTTTATCCATGGCTTCCACTTCACACCTCCTTAGTTCACATTTTAATACTTTCTCCACTTTCTTTACATTTCTTTTGTTTTCATACGATCTACCACTCAGATAATTCTTGTACAAGTCCTTTCTCCTTTCTACTAAACATAAAGCTTTTTCACTAATATTCTTAGCTGCAGTTCTAGCTTCCTTCGCTAATACACCTTCAGCAATTTCACAAATTATTTTTCTAAAATTATTCCAACCATCTTCCACATTATCAAATTTTAAACTCTTAAGTTTAGTATTCAACTGTTCCTGGAAAGTTACTCTCAAATTCTCATCCTGGAGTCTACCAACATAATAACTTCCTGGGAGGTAGTTACCCTTCCGATATTTCAGCTTTAAATTAACCCTTGGAACTACTAGATGGTGATCTTTACTTTTAACATCAATAACATCACTCCTATATACCCTAGTATGTTGGATTGATCCTGCCAGTCTTCGGTTTACTATAATATAATCAATAAGGTTTGCTGTCTTACCATCACGTGACTACCATGTTAACCTATGAGCCATTTTATGACCAAACACCGAATTGGTTTTATCTAGATTGCTATACCAACGAAATTGGCGACATCTGTATCCAATACTGTTTTCTTTTCCTACACCAAATTTACCTAGGCTAGAGTATCATCCATCCCCATTTCTAACAAGAAGGACGTTCAAATCTCCCAGTAATAACATCATATTTCTACCTGGGACCCTGTCTATTTGATCCTGTAACTGTAAGTAAAATTCCCCTGAGTCACTAGTATCTCCGTCAGTCGGTTCTACAGGGGCGTATACTACTATAACTGATACCCTAAACTTTTTAGTCATAAAATGAGCAATTAGTATTCTATTATTAATACCTTCCCGGCCTAAACAGGACTTAGCAGCTTCCTTATTCATCATGTTATATGTCTTCCTTATATCAATATATAATCGTTGTATATTTAGTCTATTTTGTATTTCAGTCCTATTGCTTATATTATATTAGCTCTGATATAATCCTAGATTATATAGAATTACACACTATAAAATTGCAATCGGTTTCAATTTTGCTGTTTGGATTTGTTTTAAGTTCTGATAAATGACAGTGAGATTAAGTAAAAACGATCCAGCGTTGTCATCATTTGATTTCTGGAGTCCAAATTCTGGAGTCCCGGGGCATAATTTCGTCAAAATTCCGGGAGGCAAAGTTGTTGCCAATTTTCCCAAGTTAAGTGAAAATGATCAAGTGAAAAATGAGCCGGGTAGTGCCATAAGGCAAATGTATACTATAAGAAAACTTATCTGTTTCTGTTGATGCTTGAATTATGTAAGCCCATCTTAATTTTGGAAAGATTTTTGAAGCCACTAAATTTCAGCTGGAGGAAGCCGTCCCTGCTCCTTAGCATACCACTTCCCTGCTGAAGTAAGGAGCATCGTTGGAGAGGGGCAAGGGGGGCATTTGCCCCTCTAATAATGTGGAGAAAAGTTATTCTATAGCCCATGCTCCTTGAACATCCAGATATGGACCCCTATTATATATCCTATTATATATTTTAATATCTTGGATATGAGTTATGAATAATATCGTAACAGCTATTATGATATTGGTTCTACCTGACAATACACATAATTCTGTTTCGACGATAGGAATTCGCTTATAGTAATAATTTTTTTTTTTTTTTTTTTTTTTTTTTTTTTTTTTTGAGATTATTTAATATAATTAATTAATTTAGTGTATTTATTCTAATTTTTTCTATAGTCTCCATTTTATCTATATTTTCTTTTCTTCTCCTTCATATGTGAGTAGGCTTAAGTGATCATTTTAAATTTTTTTTTTTTTTTTTTTTTTTTTATCTCTGAGTATGTAATTCATATGTCTTCCCTATTTTTACAGGCCAATGAGCCTTTGAGGGATTAATAACATTTAATATTGTATGTGGATTTAATGAAGAATAAAACTTATCTTATCTTATCTATTGCCCCGCCCCACAATAAAAATACTGTAGATTCGACCCTGGCTGAAGTCATCCTGGAGATGATAACGATTTCTTAGAATACCTATGTAAATAAAAACACGAATAATTATTGCCAGCAATACACTAGTTGTTTAGTCGTAGGCCTACATATACTGGAATTTGTATTCATTTTAAAGACAATATTGGCTGGCCAAGAAAATTATATTTCTACTCCAAACAGAAGAAGCCGAATATTAATCAAAATGTAAGAAAAAGAATTCATTGGGTCGGGTGAAATCCGGCTGTTGAACCAAAATTTGAGTTCTATTATCATCTAGCTTTAATTCACTCTGATTTGGACGGTCAGATGTCTTCCATTTGATAAACTTGACTTCATGGAATCTCAAGTATCTGTCAGGATCTTTGTATGTAAGTACTTGTAATTGTTGAGGCTATATTTATGGGTAGAATTAAGTACTTTTACTTAACAAGTGCTTGAGAATTTTTGTTTTGATCATCTCTGTAAAATTCGTAAGCACTTTTTAATCTTTTTGAAACTACTATGGAACTCGGAATTGAAATTTTTTCAATGGACTTTATTCAAAAGACACTACAAATGCTGTAAGCTATAAACAATGTACATACTCAAAAACTTAAAAACAAGTTACCTATCATAATAAAAAGCTTTGTTATTCAAAGCTAAGTTTCAGTGATTAGCATTTTAACTGCTCTTGTTGGTGCCAGAACAAAATGGTACAGGGTCATCTGTGGACTTTTTTCCCACTAAATTGGATTAATTATTTCTAAGTATATTATTTTGAATACATTGGCAAAATTTGATTAAAATATGGTTTTATAACTAATCTCTAGTCTAAACAATAAAAAGAAGTTAGGAAAAGACAAATATTAGCCAATAAAGGCTAACCGAAACCTCATTTTGGCTAGCCCTGCAAAATTTTGTATTTTGTATATAGGGGCCTGAAACCTCATCAATAGAGTATCTGAAATGCTGAAATTGCTGGTTCAGTTTTCATAAAGATGACTTGCCATTTAGGGGGGGGGGGTCCTTTTTTTTAATCGTGCGAATTTTCCCACGCTCGTAAGTAGCTTTAAACGTGTTATAATCTAGAATCGCCATAAAAGCCTATTCTCTTGAATTTATATTTTTTTTTTACCAAAAATCCCTTTTTAGAATTTCAGATACTACTACCGTTCGGGTTACTCTTTAGTTATAGTTCAGTACTACGAACTGTTTGATTGTGAACCAATAAAGGACAGCATGAGTTCAGAGAGGAAAGGAGGGATAATTGTTATTTGTCGGCTAGGTTGGTATTTACACGGATGCTTTTCTTAAGTGAAAGCACTCTGGAGGAGAAAGGAAAAGTTTCAAAAGAAAAGAGTTGATTCGCGTGAAAAACAAAAGGAATTATTGGAATTTTTTTATCAAGAGACACCAAATATTGATCTTTTAAGCTGCTGGTGCTTTCACGCACTCAGCAACCTACTTGATAATCCGGGGTTTGGGCTCATTCGGCCAATTATATACAAGTCTGTCCATTTATAGTAAAACAGTTCTTAAAGCACCAGAAGAAAATAACATATACGTAAGAAAAGCACAAACTTTTGTAGTATTTTTTGCTTACTACTAACAGTCTTTTCGATGGCTGTTGGATGGTGATTAAGGGTTCATTCAAAATGTAGTGTTTTTTCCTAAAATGCTTTTATAAGTGTATTATAACTGAACCAGGACTAAGGGTCATATCACGAAAAAAATTAACCTGTTGGGGCTATCGCTGGTTGAGTGGCCTAAATAACTGGTAAAATCCACTCTAGTGGGGTCTTGTCAAAGAAATTTCTTGATGTGAATATAAAATGGATTTGTGTCTTAGGCATCGTGCTTTGAAACCAGTAGTACGCATGTATAAGGTACATAACCTACGCCTGAGGCATGAATATACAGTGCAGTTTGTACATAACCTACGCCTGAGGCATGAATATACAGTGCAGTTTGAAACCTACGCCTGAGGCGTGAATACACAGTGCAGTCTAAACGGTTCATTGACTTGCCAAGGACAGTGAGCTATTACTATGAATGATACATGAGTTACCGGACGGGTTTCCAAGGCAACACCCATTTTGTAGAATCAATCAGAGAGAACGGAAGATACTCCATATACGATAAATTGATTAGTAATTGGATTCGAATAAAAGGAGTGATTTTCATTGTAGTTCATTTGTTAACTCAGGCAATTTGTTACAATTTTTGGAACAACATCAATCTATGAAAATGATTAACGATGATAAAATGACAATGTGAGTTGACCTAGCTTTACCTCTCCGATGTGTTCTGTATAATACACAAGTACCGGTTGAACTGTGTTGTCAATATAAAATATGGTCTAACATTACAGTATACTAAAAAGTTGATACTAAGAGAGATGTAGATGGAAAGAAAAGAATTTTAATAATAAAATTCAGAACAACTCTTAGAAATCCTTGCAAATCAAGTAGTGACGTGTATGTGAGTATGAACCGTCAAGGATCATAAGGACCAACAACCCTAACCACCAGAGACCTCAACCCCCAAATATCCCCTATCCCCAAACTCCAAGGGGTCCCCCTCCCCTTCAACTTTTTGCCCTCCACCATTTTTTGAAGTTTTTTTTAACTTTTTTTATCATTTTTTTAACAGGATATACTTTTTCAACTTTTTTATATCTCTTAGAATGACATGTAATATACTTAAAACATAAAAAAAGTCACATTTAATATTTTTCCAATTCAAAATGAAAATGATATAGAAATGTTAGTCGTGACTTTTACTATTAGAAAAATATTGTAACTATTAAAAATATTGTATTGAATACAAAATAAAAATTTAATTCAGGAAATTACGAAAAAATTGTAAACAAACTCTTTCTTGAATTTGTTTCCTGGATATACAATACGATAATTTCATTCAAGAAATTTTGAAAAAAAATTGTAGACAAACTCTTTCTTGATTTCTCCTCAAAGATACACAATACAGACATTTCATTTCAACAAATTATTAAAAAAATCGTAAGTTAGTAACAAACTCTTTCTTGATTTCTTCTCAAGGATATACATTACGGAAATTTCATTCAAGAAATTATGAAAAAATTGTAAGTAAGTAACAAAATCTTTCTTGAATTTGCTTTATTGATACACAATACAGAAACTTCGTGGAAGAAATTATGAAAACATTGTAAGTAAGTAACAAACTCATCCTTGAATTATTGAATACACATTACAGACATTTAGTTCAAGAATTTATGATAAAAATTGAAGTAAATAACAAACTCTTTCTTGAATTCACCTCGTGGATACACAATACAGACATCTCATTCAAGAAATTATGAAAAAATTGTAAATAAGTAACAAATTCTTTCTTGAAGTTGCCTCCTGGATACACAATACACATTTTCAAACATGAAATCATGAAAAAATTGTAAGTAAGTAACAAACTACATACACTCATAGTAAGAGAGATATGCAAAAAGTTGGGTTAATTTAGGTTCACATAGAGTGGTGGGTGCCACTCTATGTGAATCTAAATTAACCCAACTTTTTGCATATCTCTAAAATCTAAATTGTGTATCCAGGAGGCGAATTCAAGAAAGAATTTGTTACTTACTTACAATTTTTTCATAATTTCTTGAATAAAATGTCTGTATTGTGTATCCACGAGGTGAATTTTTGAAAGAAATTACCGTATTGTATGTCCAGGAAACGAATTAAAGAATGAATTTGTTTACAATTTGCTCATAATTTCTTGAATTAAATTCTGTATTGTGTATTCAAACGTTGAATTCAGAAAAGAATTTGTTACTTACTTAGAATTTTGTCATTATTTCTTGAACTAAATTTCTGTATTGTGTATCCAGGAGGAGAATTCAAGAAAGAATTTGTTACTTACTTACAATTTTTCATAGTTTCTTGAATGAAATTACTGCATTGTGTATCCAAGAGGTGAATTCAAGAAAGATTTTGTTACTTACTTACATTTTCTCATAATTTCTTGAATGAAATTTCTCTATTGTGTATCCAATAGATGAAATCAATAAAAAGTTTGTTGCTTAATTGCGATTTTGTTTTTATAACTTTTTGAATGAAATGTATGTATTGTGTATCCAAGAGGTGAAATCAATAAAGAGTTTATTACTTACTTACAATTCTTTTTTTATAATTTCTTGAATGTAATGTCTGTATTGTGTATTGTCCAGGAGGAGAATTCAAAAACGAGTTTGTTACTTACTTACAATTTTTTTTCATAAGTGCTTGAGTGAAATTTTCATGTTGTGTATCCAAGAGTTGAATTCAAGAAATAGTTTGTTTACAATTTTTTTCCATAATTTCCAGAATTAAGTTTCTGTATCGTGCATTTAAACGGCGAATTCAAGAAAGAGTTTGTTACTTACTTAGAATTTTGTCATAATTTCCTGAATGAAATTTCCATATGTGTATCCAAGAGGTGAATTCAAGAAAGAGTTTGTTTACAACTTTTTTTTATAATTTCCTGAATTATATTTCTGTATTGTGCACTCAAACGGCAAATTCAACAAAGAGTTTGTTACTTACTTAGAATTTTGTCATAATGTCTTGAATGAAATGTCTGTATTGTGTATCCAGGAGATAAATTCAAGAAAGAATTTGTTACTTACTTACAAATTTTCCATAATTTCTTGAATGAAATTTCTGCATTGCGTATCCAAGAGGTGACTTCAAGAAAGAGTTTGGTACTTACTTGCAATTTCTCGTAATTTCTTGAATGAGATTTCCCTATTGTATATCCAAGAGGTGAAAACAATAAAGAGTATATTACTTACTTGCGATTTTTTCATAATGTCTTGAATGAAATATCTGTATTGTGTATCCAAGAGGTGAAATCAATAAAAGAGTTTGTTACTTACTTACAATTTTTTTTACCATTTCTTGAATGAAATGCCTGTATTGTGAAACCTGGAGGAGAAGTCAAGAAAGAGCTTGTTGCTTACTTACATTTTTTTTCATAATTTCTTGAGTAAAATTTCCATATAGTGTACTCAAGAGGTGAATTCAAGAACGAGTTTGTTTACAATTTTTTTCGTAATTTCCTGAATTAAATTTCTGTATTGTGCATTCAAATGGTGAATTCAAGAAATAGTTTGTTTCTTACTTATTAATTTTGTAATAATTTCTTGAATGAAATGTCTGTATTGTGTATCCAGGAGGTGAATTCAAGAAAGAATTTTTTACATACTTAGAATTTTTTTTTATAATTTCTTGAATGAAATTTTCGTATTGTGTATCCAAGAGGTGAATTCAAGAAAGAGTTTGTTTATAATTTTTTTGTTTAATTTTTTGAATTAAATTTCTGTATTGTGTATCCAATAGGTGAAAATAATAAAGAGTTTGTTACCTACTTAGATTTTGTCATAATTTCATGAAAGGAATATCTGTATTGTGTATCCAGGAGATGAATTCAAGAAAGAATTTGTTACTTATATGCATTTTTTTCAAAATTTTTTGAATGAAAAATCTGTATTGTGTCCAGGAAGCAAATTCAAGAAAGAGTATATTTACAATTTTTTTAATTTCTTGAATGAAATGTCTGTATTGTTTATCGAAGAGGAGAATTCAAGAACGAGTTTTTTACTTACTTACAATATTTTTCATAATTTCTTGAGTGAAATTGCTGTATTGTGTGTCCAGGAAGCGAATTCAAGAAAGAGTTTGTTTTCAATTTTTTTTTCATAATTTCCTGAATTAAAATTTATGTATTGTGCATCCAAACGGTGAATTCAGGAACGAGTTTGTTACTTACTTAAACTTTTTTCAAAATTTCGTGAATTAAATTTTCGTATTATGTATCCAAGAGGTGAAAACAATAAAGAGTTTGTTACTTACTTGCGATTTTTCCATAATTTCTTGAATGAAATTTCCATATTGTGTTTCCAAGAGGTGAATTCAAGAAAGTGATTGTTGCTTACTTAAAATTTCTTCATAATTTAATGAAATGAATAGAACTATTCTAAAGAATAAAGACGGGTTAAGCTTAAAGATATTTATTGCTTAAACACATTAATAGATTTTTTGAGAAAATACACATATTTACATAAAAATTGTCCTTAAAGTTCACTCTTAAACATCCAAATACGAGGATCTCAAGATATAGAATAGTTTTTACCATGTTTTATGCATTTATCGCGATCGGGTATGTCCTTAGGTATCCACTGCGCAAAGAACCTAACCTCGTCTTCAGGTCGGTAATAGACCCCTTCAAATTTAGGACACTTAAATTCTTCTAGATTGAAAAGTGGAATCCTAGGGTCACACTTTTGAATTAAAACTTTATCTGTAGGTACATTACCCTTTACATAGAGTGCTTCAACCCCGAAAAAGTTGCAAGTTTCACTGACTTCCTCCTGAACATTTCTCAGTTCTTGACCACTATTATTAAGTGGTGTAATGACTTTATCGTAGAATCCCTGTCTGTTTATACGACGTAATGTATTACTCCACAAGCTTTTATCATACTCAAACATATTACAGTTCACTATCCAATGATAACAGTCAATTTCTTCGAGTTCCATAGACAATAATAAAAATGCACAATCAAATATAACACCAGAAGATGTATTTTTCAAACCGATAAATTATGTTTCATACAGTCCTATCATCTTTTAAGCTATTAATGCAGTTGTTAAGTAAAGAAGTACTTCATCAAACTTTTATACCTTCGCTCAAGGTTGAACGGAGGTATGGTTAGGGGGATGAGTCCTAAAACCATCTGAATTCATTTTGGAGAGGAGTCATAAAACCCTTAGAATTCATTGTGGGAAGCAGTCGTAGAACTATTGGTATCTATTGCATGCAAATGAAGTCTGGAAATTACAATTTTTTAATAATTTTTTTATTGTGCATCCAAGAGGTGAATTCAAGAAAGAGTTTGTTACTTACTTACTTACTTACAATTTTCTTTTTAATGACAAATCTGACAACGGATGATGATAAAGAATTTATTCATTCTAATAGATAGTTTTTGTCAATGTTATCCGACGTACCCGACAAATGATATCGATAAAGAATGTTAAAAAAGAATTTGTTCAATTTGATACTTAAATTATGGTGTCAGTGCTATCAAACGTATTTGTCAAAAGACATTGATAAAGAAATTATTCACTCTTATACTTAGATTCGGTCAATGCTATCCCAAGTATGTGTCAATAGATGTTGATAGAGAATTTATTCATTCTTATACTTAGATTTTCTCTATATTAACCTATTTATCTGACATATGATGTATGCAAATTCCTTTTCTTACATCTCCACTATGTTTTAAGTATGTTTCATGTCATTCTAAGAGATGTAAAAAAAAGTTGAAACAAATACCATGTAAAAAAAAATGAGTTAAATAATTTTGAAGTCCAAAAAAAATTAGTTAAAAAATCGTTTGTTTTTCATGAAGAAATATTGAATGAGAACCATCACTCCTCATCAATAGGAGTATGGGTATGCACAAGAATGTGTTTAAAAATTTAAATCAAAAGTGTCATTCTATTTTTCTAATATGATTTAGACATGTAAAAATAATGTTGAAAAAAAGAATAATTTCGAAGTCAAAGAAAAAATTTAGTCCAATAAAAAAACTTGCTACTACAAACAATATTTTTCTAATAGCAAAAGTCACGACTAACATTTATATATCATTCTCATTTTGAATTTGGAAAATATTAAATGTGATTTTTTTTATGTTTTGAGTATGTTTCATGTCATTCTAAGAGATGTAAAAAAAAGTTTAAAAGATATATCATGTTAAAAAATAAATAAAAAAAAGTTAAAAAAACTTAAAAAAATAGGGGGTGGGGTGGGAAAGCTGCATCGTGTCTCTCTGCAAGCATAGAGTAAAATTGTTAGAGTCGTAAGCATATTTCACGTCATTTTAAGATACGTACAAAAAAGAAAAATAAGTTTAATAATTTCGAAGTCCAAATAAAAAAATGTAGCCCAATAAAAAAAGTGCTACTACAAACAATATTTTTCTAATAGTAATAGTCACGACTAACATTTCTATATCATTATCATTTTGAATTTGGAAAATATTAAATGTGATTTTTTTATGTTTTAAGTATGTTACATGTCATTCTAAGAGATGCAAAAAAAAGTTGAAAAAATATATCACATTAAAAAATAGTTAAGAAAAACATTAAAAAAATGGGGCGGGGGGCAAAAAGTTGGAGGGGAGGAGGCCCCCTTGGAGTTTGTGGATAGGGGACCATTGGGGGTTGAGGTTTCTGGTGGTGAGGGCCGTTGGTCCTTATGCTCCTTGACGGTTCATACTCACATACACGTCACTACTTGATTTGCAAGGATTTCTAAGAGTTGTTCTGAATTTTACTATTAAAATTCTTTTCTTGCTATCTACATCTCTCTTAGTATCAACTTTTTAGTATACTATAATGTTAGACCATAATTTATATTGACAACGCAGTTCAAACGGTACTTGTGTATTATACGGAACACATCGGAGAGGTAAAGCTAGGTCAACTCACAATGTCATTTTATTATCGTTAACCATTTTCATAGATTGATGTTGTTCCAAATTTGTAACAAATTGCCTGAGTCAACAAATGAACTACAGTGAAAATCACTCCTTTTATTCGAATCCAATTACTAATCAAGTTATCGTATATGGAGTAGCCTCTGCTCTCTCTGATTGATTCTAAAAACTGGGTGTTGCCTTAGAAACCCGTCCGGTAAGTCATGTATCGTTCATAGTAATAGTTCACTGTCCTTGGTAAGTAAATGTACCGGTTAGACTGCACTGTATATTCATGCCTCAGGCGTAGGTTCTGTACCTTATACATGCTTACTACTACTGAAACTGAGCCCTATTATTCAACTACTTAGCCAAAGAAGCTCAATAACTGAACAATCGTTTTTCAGGGGTCATTCAAGTCACGATTAAATAACAATTAAGGTATACATGAACCGCTCTAGTTTGCTTAATTTTCCTGATATCAAAATTGGAGACGCTAAAAGTAATTTTATCATACTTAAACTATCTTTGACTATTATGATATTATTAAGAGAACTGTTTGATATAATCATAGTTATAGATGGATTAGGTGGTTTTGGCATCCTTGCCCCTTAACTTACGTAGATTTGGCATCCCCTTTTCTCAGGATCCTTCCCCAACTCAAGACTCACTGTGATATTGTTTGAATAATCAAAATCTGATAGTATCACTATTTGACATTAGTTTTGTCGAGGGGCTGTCTACTATTAGAAATCATATACCAGTGGTGGTTCTGTTCGGTGGTTTCTCGCGCCCGGGGCAAAATATTGATTAGCGCCCCCATCCTGTATACAAAAATATTAATGCGAAATTAAAAAAATATATATTTATTAAGAAAATTCTTCATTGATTTAAATCAGACTTTTCTCACTTTAGCTTCTGCAAAATTATTAATTTTTTCGTCCCAATTGATTGCTTCTAATTCTTTCTGTGCTATGCTTATTAACGCTAAATAATTTAGTCGCTCCTGGCCCATAGTTGATATGACTATGGCCCATAGTCGACCTGGCCTTTGTTACTAAAGGACGTAAGTGCTGACCCCCCCCCCTCCCCCACAGTATCAAAGAAGTGACTACAGCCATGAAAAAGTTTGAAAATAGAGTGCAACTGGAGTCGATAGGATCAAGGCAGAAATGCTGAAGACATCCCTTCTAGCCAGAATAACTATTTAGACTGCTCTTCTAGTGACCATCTAGAGTAATGAAAAAGTCTCAAACGATTGGACTTACTGGTCAAACTTTTCAAGAAGGACGATGCGTCAATCTGTGACAACCGGATCGGCATCAACTTAGCATATGTGCCTAGTAAAGATACAAGGCCTGTGAACATCCCTAGACTTACCACAGGGAAGAGCATTGCAACTTTTGACCTGGTAGGCCTTGCCCTGATTTCATTTTAATGGACTGAAAAGTCCATTAAATGGAAAAAAAATATGCAAGCTCTTCATTGATTTTGAAAAGGCATTCAAATTTTGTCGATTGAAAGATTTTATGAAAGCTTTTGCCTTATTACGAAGATAGTGAATGATGTGTACACAGAGAAAATGGGGATAAGTGTTTCTTCAAGATAATATCTGGTGTCAAACATGGATGTGTTCTTACCTCATTCATGTTTCTATTGTCATGAATTACATTCTAAAGCAGTCTTCAGACTTTGGGGTGAAGATTTGCAGCTGGCAGATCTCTGACTTGGACTGCGTTAACGATGTTTTTCTTCCCGAAGAAGAAAAACAGCAACGGCAGCTGCTACTTGGCACCACATATCAAAAGGCCGAAAAAGTAGGGCTTAGAGTGAATGTCAGTAATACAAGAGCAAGACAGCATCTGAATTTCGGCTGAAACTGAAATGCAAATATAAAGCAATTGAACAGGTCATTGAATTTAAGTAACTCAGGAGTTGGATTGATTATAATCATGAAGTATCCAGTGAAAATAAGAGGATGATTGTTAAAACCAATCTGGCACATTAGGAAATACTCCATGTGCCAGGAGCTCCCCTTCATGAATAATGGTGTGTTGTCCGTTCTCCTCTACGCATGTTAATGTTGGAAACTAACTGTTCAACTGGAGAAACGCTTCTTAGCCTTTAAAAGCATGTGCATTAGAAGAATACTGACCGTATCGTTGCAGAAAAAGGTCACAAACATAGGATTTTGCCGACGAACCGGTTAACCATTAGCTACTAACCTTCTGAAATGTAGGAGATGGATGTGCCTTGGCCATATCCCTTGTATATCAGATAATCGATTCCCATGTACATTTTATGAATGGGGCCGTGAAGGGAGCCGCGAAAAAGGTTGAACAAGACATACCTTGTGATGAGAGTATGGACGGGATCTGAATAAAGGAAAGATATCTCTTCAACCACAGTGGGATGACGTCTGGAGAGGTTTCGCAGACGCCCCATCTGCCATTCCTGGCTCGGGAGGGTCTAATGTCAAACGTAAACAACCGCTCCTTCCTTGCCACCAAAAAACCCTAATCAAAGACAGCGCAATAACGCTGCCTAAGTAAAGAACGATGTGGGCACGATATATTTTTTTTTGCGGGCTTAGACCAGGGCACTTCGTATCAAAGGAGTTGTCGTAGAAACATCCAAAAAGGGCAAATTCGATTGGAAATTGGAGTGGCTAGTGTAATTTTTAAAAATCGAAAGTGATTTGGGGGCAACTAGCCCACCCCCCCCCCCCCCGCCCACGCCCATTATTTCCCTAAACACATCCAATCAAAATTTTTAGATATCCATTTTGTTCAGCATAGTTGATTTCCAGATAGAAAATATGTTTTTGAGGAAGACACTTCACCACAACCTTCAGGGCAAGGGTTTTAAGTAATACCCTGGGGGCATATAAGAACGATGTTGGCAAAATGTATTATTTATTATTTTTTTCTTTTAGAGCAGGATATTTGTGTCGAAGAAGTTGTCATAGAAACTTCGAGAAGGGTTCATTCAATTGGAAATTTGAGTGGCTTGTGCCCTTTTTCACAGTCGAAAGTGATTGCAAGGCGACAAACACCCAATCCACGCCCACCATTTCCTGAAACACATCCAATCAAAATTTGAAATAGCCATTTTGTTCAGCGTAGTTTATTTACAGATAGAAATTATGTTCTTGAGGAGGACATTCCCCACAGTTTTCAGGGCAAGGTTGTAAGTTATGCCCTGGGGGTATATAAGTTTCTTATAGAAGGTGTTGCTGTAGAAACTTCAAAACAGGCTCATTTGATTGGAAATTTAAAGGGTTAGTGCCCTTTTTAATAGTCGAAAGTGATTGGAGGGCAACTATCCTCCCTCTCACACCCACCTTTTCCCTAAGCTCATCCAATCAAAATTTTGAGATTGCCATTTTATTCAACGTAGTTTTAAGTTCTGGAAATTAGGTCTTTGAGAATGACAACCCCCCTCCCTCAACAGACAACAGGGACAGGGTTATAATTTAAGCCCTGAGGGCATATAAAGTTTTTATAGAAAGCGTTGTCGTAGAAAGTTCAAAAAAGGCTCATTCGATTGAAAATTCAAAGGGCTAGTGCCCTTTTTAGTAGTCGAAAGTGATTGGAGGGCAACTAACCCCCCTCTCACGCCCATCTTTTCCCCAAACACATCCAATCAAAATATAAAGATAGCCATTTTGTTTAACGTAGTTAAAAGTTCGTCTGGAAATCCAAGCCCACAGGGCAAGGGTTGTAAGTTATATCCTAGGGGCAGATAAGGTTTTTATTGAACGTATTCTCCTAGATACTTCAAAAAGGGCTCATTCAATTGGAAATTGAAATGACTATTGCCCTTTTTAATAGTCGAAACTGATTGGAAGGCAATTAACACTCCTTCTACGCCCACCATTGTCCCAAACACGTCCAATCAAAATTTTGAGATAGCCATTTTGTTTCATGCAGTTTAAAGTTCAGAAAATTATACCTTTAAGCAGAACACTCCCTCACAGTCTTCAGGGCAAGGGTTATAAGTTATATCCTGGGGGCATATAAGTTTTTATTAGTAGAAAATTGAAAAAGAGCTCTTTCGATTGGGAATTCAAAGGGCTAGTGCCCTTTTTAATAGTCGAAAGTGATTTGAGGGCAATTAACCCCCCTCTCTCGCCCACATTTTCCCCAAACACATCCGATAAAAAATTTTAAATAGCCATTTCATTCAACGTAGTTGAATGTCTTGGAAATTAGGTCTTTAAGGATGAAAACCCCTCCCCCACCCCGCAGCCCTGAAGGCAAGGGTTGTAAGTTGTGCCCTGGGGACATGTAAGGTTTTCATAAAAAGAGATGTTGTAAAAACATCAAAAAGGGCTCATTCAATTGGAAATTGAAAGGGTTATGCCCTTTTAATAGTAAAATAGTTGTAATAGTCGTAGAAACTCAACATAGGCTCGTTCGATTGGAATTCAAAAATCCTAGTGCCCTTTTTAATAGTCGTTAGGGATTGGAAGGCTTGACATTTTTCATAGGCAGCGCGCTAGCGCTGCCTAAGTAAAGAACGATGTGGGCACAAGGTGTTTTTTTTTTTTCTTCAGTCGGGCACTTCGTATTGAAGAAGTTGTCGTAGAAACTTCGAAAAGGGCTCATTCGATTGGAAATTTGAGTTTTTAGTGCCCTTTTTAATAGTCGACAGTGGTTAGAGGCCAACTAGCCCCCCCACGGCCATCATTCCCCCAAACCCATCCCATCAAAATTTTGAGATAGCCATTTTGTTCAGCGTAGTTGATTTCTACATAGAAAACATGTTTTTGAGGAGGACAATCCCCCACAAGCCTCAGGGCAAGGGTTTTAAGTTATGCCCTGATGGCATATAAGAACGATGTTGGGACTATGTACTATGCATTATTTTGTTTCCTTTAGAGCAGGGCACTTCATATGGAAGGGGTAGTCGTAGAAACTTCAAAAGGGGCTCATTCGATTGGAAATTGAGAGTTCTAGTGCCCTTTTAATAGTCGAAAGTGATTGGAGGGCAACTAGCCCCCCCCCACGCCCATCATTCCCCCAAACATATCCAATCAAAATTTTGAGACAGCCATTTTCTTCAGCGTAGTTGATTTCCATATAGAAAATATATTTTTGAGGAGGACACTCCCCCACAACCCTCAGAACAAGGGTTTTAAGTTATGCCCTGGGGGTATATAAGGTTTTTACAGAAGGCGTTGTCGTAGAAACTTCAAAAAAGACTCCTTCGATTGGAAATTCAAAGGGCTAGTGCCCTTTTTAATATTCGAAAGTTATTGGAGGGCAACTAGCCCCCCCCCCCCCCGACACCCATCATTTCCCCAAACACATCCAATCAAAATTTTGAGATAGCCATTTTGTTCAGCGTAGTTGATTTCCAGATGGAAAATATGTTTTGAGGAGGAAACTCCCCCATTACCCTCGGGACAAGGGTTTTAATTTATGCATATGGAAGGGTTCGTCGTAGAAACTTCAAAAGGGCTTCATTCGATTGGAAATTGAGATTTCTAGTGCACTTCTTAAGAGTCGAAAGTGATTGGAGGAGGACAATCCTCCATAACCCTCAGGGTATAACCCTCAGGGTTTCAAGTGATGCCCTGGGGGGATATAAGGTTTTATAGAAGGTGTTGTCGTAGAAACTTCAAAAAATGCTCATTCGATTCGAAATTCAAAGCGCTAGTGCCATTTTCAATAGTCGAAAATGATTGGAGGGCAACTAGCCCCCCCCCCCACGCCCATCATTTCCCCAAACACTTCCAATCCAAATTTTGAGACACCTATTTTGTTCAGCGTAATTGATTTCCAAATAGAAAATATGTTTTTGAGGAGGATACTCCCCCACAGCCCTCAGGGCAATGGTTTTAAGTTATACCCTCAGGGCATATAAGGTTTTTAAAGAAGGTGTTGTCGTAAAAACTTCAAAAAAAATCATTCGATTGGAAATTCAAAGGGCTAGTGCCCTTTTGAATAGTCGAACGTGATTTGAGGGCAACTAGCTCCCCCACACCCATCACTCCCCCAAGCACATCCAATAAAATTTTTTAGATAGCCATATTATTCAGTTTAGTTGATTTTCAGATAGAAAATATATTTTTGAGGAGGACACTCCCCCACAACCCTCAGAACAAGGGTTTTAAGTTATGCCCTGGGGGTATATAAGGTTTTTACAGAAGGCGTTGTCGTAGGAACTTCAAAAAAGACTCATTCGATTGGAAACTCAAAGGGCTAGTGCCCTTTTTAATAGTCGAAAGTAATTGGAGGGCAACAAGCCCCCCCCCCCCCCCGACATCTATCATTTCCCCAAACACATCCAATCAAACTTTTGAAATAGCCATTTTGTTCAGCGTAGTTGATTTCCAGATGGAAAATATGTTTTTGAGGAGGAAACTCCCCCATTCCCCTCGGGACAAGGGTTTTAATTTATGTCCTGAGCGCATATAAGAACGAGGTTGGCGCAATGTACTATTTATTATTTCTTTCCTTTAGAGCTGGGCACATCATATGGAAGGGTTCGTCGTAGAAACTTCAAAAGGGCTTCATTCGATTGGAAATTGAGAGTTCTAGTGCAGTTTTTAAGAGTCGAAAGTGATTGGAGGAGGACAATCCTCCATAACCCTCAGGGTATAACCCTCAGGGTTTCAAGTAATGCTCTGGGGGGATATAAGGTTTTATAGAAGGTGTTGTCGTAGAAACTTCAAAACAGGCTCATTCGATAGAAAATCCGAAGGGCTAGTATCTTTTTTATAGTTGAAAGTGATTGGAGGGCAACTACCTCCCCCCCACGCCCATCATTCCCCGAGACATATCCAATCAAAATTTTGAGATAGCCATTTTATTCCGCGTAGGTGATTTCCAGATAGAAAATATCTTTTTGAGGAGGACAATTCCCCACAGCCCTCAAGGCAAGGGTTTTAAGTTATGCCCTGGGGGTATATAAGGTTTTTATAGAAGGTGTTGTCGTAGAAACTTCAAAAAATGCTCTTTCGATTCGAAATTCAAAGCGCTAGTGCCCTTTTCAATAGTCGAAAATGATTGGAGGGCAACTAGCCCCCCCCCCCCACGCCCATCATTTCCCCAAACACTTCCAATCAAAATTTTGAGACACCTATTTTGTTCAGCGTAATTGATTTCCAAATAGAAAATATGTTTTTGAGGAGGATACTCCCCCACAGCCCTCAGGGGAATGGTTTTAAGTTATACCCTCGGGGCATCTAAGGTTTTTAAAGAAGGTGTTGTCGTAGAAACTTCAAAAAAAATCGTTCGATTGGAAATTCAAAGGGCTAGTGCCCTTTTGAATAGTCGAACGTGATTTGAGGGCAACTAGCCCCCCCACACCCATCACTCCCCCAAACACATCCAATAAAATTTTTTAGATAGCCATATTGTTCAGTTTAGTTGATTTTCAGATAGAAAATATATTTTTGAGGAGGACACTCCCCCACAACCCTCAGGGCAAGGGTTATAAGTTATGCCCTGTAGGATAAAGGTTTATATAAAGTTTATATTGAAAGTTATTGTATAAATCATAGGCAGAACGATCGCCCTACCTAAGTAGAGAACGGGGACACTCGAGAACGAGACAAGAAACGGGGACTAAGTAAAGAGGAGGGCACTCTCCCACAACCCTCAGGGCAAGGGTTTTAAGTTATGCCCGGGGGCATATAAGAACACTGCTAGCACAACGCATTATTTATTATTTTTTTCCTTTAGACCAGGGCACTTCGTATCGAAGAAGTTGTCGTAGAGACTTTGAAAAGCGCTCATTCCATTGGAAATTGGAATGGCTTGTGCCCTTTTTAATATTCGAAAGTTATTGGAAGGCGACCAACACCCCTCTCACGCCCACCATTTCCCCAAACACATCAAATCAAGATTTTGAGATAACCATGTTGTTTAACGTAGTTGAAAGTTCTGGATATTCGGTCTTGAGGATGACAACCACCCTAACAGACCTAAGGGTAAGGGTTGAAATTTTTGCCCTGGGGGCATATAAGGTGCTTATAGAAAGTGTTGTCGTTTCCACAAGGGCTTAATCGATTGGAAATCGAAAGGCCTAGTTCCCCTTTTAATAGTTCAAAGTGATTTGAATGCTTGACATTTTTATAGTAAAGATCGAAGTGGGTATAATGTATCATTTTTTGTTGTTGTTGTTGTTGTTTAGACCGGGGCACTTCGTATCGAAGGAGTTGTCGTGGGAACTGCGAAAAAGGCACATTCGATCGAAAATAGAAATTGCTGATGCCCTTTTTAATAGTCAGAAGTGATTTGAGGTCAACAAATCCCCCTTCCATTCCCACCCTCCCACGCTAACCCTCGCATTTCTGCTCTTAAAATTTAGCCAAACCAAAATAGCGTAAATGCATCCAAGCTATCAAAGAAAGTAAACAGATTTGTAAGCGAATAGTATCAAGTTTTCCATTTCAGGTCAACTGGAGGAGGTAAAAAAACTAAACTAAACAGTACTATTTGTGTCCAGATTTTTAAAAGGGTGTAGGCCTATGTTGTTAAAAACAGCTGAAAATTTTTCTCCGGCATACAAATAGCAGGCGAAACCATAAAATCTTAAAAAACGAAAAGATTTAAAGCATTATTTTCTTTTTCCCTGAAAAGACTATGTCAATATAAACGAACAGAAATTAATTTTCAAAACTTTTTCCACAAAATAAGTTTTTTAAAGAAAAGTAAAGAACTCCATTAAACAAAAAATGAGCAAAAATGAAATAAAATAATCTACCAAGCGTGAAACTGCCTCAAATCAGCATCGATAAATAAATGAAACCCAAAACGAACAGAAATTACAATAAATAACCAAGTCAAACTCAAAACGAGCAGATATGAAAATAAGTTGGGCGCGAAACCCCTATGCCTTCCAAGGCCAGAACATAATTTGCACTTTACTGAAAATAATACAAATGAATATGGATTGTCAGTTTAATATACATATACTGATATTTAGTAATAAAAATACTAATATTATTTGATTTATTAAAGTTATAACATTTATATTTTTTTCGGTAAACAGTGCAGAAACATTGGTTGTCGAATGTGTTTCTCATCACATATCTGCTTCATTTGTCCAAGCCTTTTTTTTATTTCAGTCATGTTCTTTACTCCTTTATTAAATAAAAAAAACAAGTTTTTTTAACTGAAAGTAAGGAACGACGTTAAAACTTAAAACGAACAGAAATTATTCCGTATATGAAGGGGGCTGTCCCCTCCTCAACGCCTCGCTCTTTACGCTAAAGTTTTTTTATTGTTTAAAAAAATAGAGTTGTAAGAAAGTCAAACTTTAGCGTAAAGAGCGAGGCGTTGAGGAGGGGACAGCCCCTTCATATACGGAATAATTTCTGTTCGTTTTAAGTTTTAACGTCGTTCCTTACTTTCAGTTAAAAAAACTTGTTTTTTTTATTTAATTTTTGAACGTTTTTGAATTAATGCAGGTTTTGATTTTGGATCACCGTACATGAATAATTAAAACAAAATTTGCATATTATATTTGGTTAAATGGCTTTCTCGAAACTTGTTTAATTTTATTTACGAACGTTTTTATTAGTAATAAATATACGCAACTTAGAATTAACTTACGTAACGAACTTCTATATTCATAAATTTTTAACACGTATATTAGAGGGTTCGCCCCCTAGTCAATACCCTGCTCTTTAAACTATGTTCGAATTTTTTTATAAATGATGAAAAAGATGAAAAAGATGAAAAGATGAAAAAACATAGCGTCATCTCTTTTGGGGGGGTTAAAAGGTCTCCAGGGGCCGTATGAGAGGGTCTCGCGGGTAAGAACTGGCCCGCGGGCTGTAGTCTGGACACCCTTCTTGTATTTAATTATTATATCTAATTTATATTTTTAACTAATATGTATTTGATTATATTTAATTTAAATAATTATTATAATATTGTATTTAATTTAACTCTTCTTATATTTACAGGATTAAGTAAACTATATGCTGACCGTCGTTTTATGGTGTAAGGTGGAAGATTTTCAACATTTGTTACCTCCTGCCATCCTTTCTTCCACGTGCAACAAATCGAGGATTAGGAGAGATGAGAGATTTATCTATTTTGAAATAAAAAATTATTTTCACGTTTTCAACATGAAAACAAGGTGCTTAACATTAAGTATTGAAAATATGTTGTTTTCAGCAAAATATAAGTAATCACTTGAACGCTTCGTGTTTTGTTTAGGAGGATGAAATCCCGCCTCACGATCAGGATTTTTGGTTTCTTTCTAGTTTTGAATACCTTTCTTTGCTTAGTTTTAAAAAAAGTTTTTTTTTCTAAATTTTACTTGCAAAAAAGAAATTGCAACAAAGCATTTGAGCTCCGTTTCCGATCTAAATTTTTAACCTTTTGCATACCTTCACTCTAACTTAAAAACAGGTAAATACAGATCAAAGGACAGGGTGATCACAATCCTAGACTGCTTGACGCTAAACCCATGGGGGGTGCAAATTTCATCGCTGCCGATAGTCGAAACCCCATTTATGGGATCGTGAGAAATCTTGTATTGAATGTCACCTTTGTGTAAAAGTATTTGATTTGAATGAATTCCGGAAGATACGATGCTCAGCTTAACGCTTTTACTATTCTGCGGGTACAAAAGGATACAATAGGGGATTAAAAGGACGATTGTGAAGGTATGAAAGAAAAATGACATATACCAGGCTTTGAATGGGACAACATTAAAACTAATTTAATCTTGTGATGGTGGCGTTCTTTCTTTTTGAACTTGGTGCCAGCTTTTTTTCTGGCTAACTAGGATAATTCGAGTATAGTTTTGCGGTGAATATCCAAAATTAAAATTTGATGAAAATCGGGTTTATAGACAGGTCTTTTTTGGGAAAAGAGTTGACACTTTGGATGGCAAAGATGAAAAACGACAAAATAGGCAAATTATAGGAAACGTACAACATATTATCAGTTACTCATAAAAATTTCGAGATTTAGGGGTAAAGTTACCCCCCTCCCCACTTTCAGAGCAGTATATTTTTGTATAATTGGGGGCCAGTTTGTTTTCTGCTTCAGGCTTAACTCAAAAATGCTGGGCATAATCTTAAAATAAATATGCAAAGTTAATATCTAGGACTTATAACAAGGACAAGGCTATATCCAGGGGGTTAGGGGTTTGAACCCCACCCCCGAAGTTAATAGTAATATTAACTTAACGTGTTAATAGTAACCGAAATTCTTCGGAAAAAATGAGTCTTGATAACAATGAATACATCAGAACAATCAAATTTTGATTCTTATTCAAAATTTGTAAAATTCATCAAGTTTAATGTTACCTATCGAAAGTTAAAAGCCTGAGAAAATTTGCCTATTTTATTTTAAAGTTGGGAAAACCCCTTAAAACACCAAATAATCTTAATGAAAGTCACACCATGAGATTCAGCATATCAGAGAACCCTACTTGGGTTCTTCAAAGTTTGAGGTTTCAAAGTTTTATATATAAAAATAAGGAATTTTGTAATTTTTTTTTGCCAGAAGCCAGATCACGAATGCATGTTTATTTTTTTTGTTTTTTTTTTTTTTATCAGGGATGATCGTATCAAACCAGAGGTCCTAGAATTTTGGAAGAGGGTTTATGTTTTCGGAAAGCAAAAGTTCTATCTCCCTTTTTAAGTGACCAAACATGTTGGAGGGCATCTAGACCCCATCCTACGCCTCTTTTTTCCCCTAAGTTGTCCGATCAAAATTTTGAGACGGAAATTTGTTCAACATAGACAAAATATCTAGTAACTATGTCTTTAAGAAAGACTTAACCCCTACAACTCCCGAGGAATGGGCTGTAAGCTATAAACTTTGTCCAGTATTGGTTATTGGGAAGTATACAAACATTTTTTGGGCGAGAGGGAATTTTCCAGTGGGTAGGGGGGCTTACATTACAGGATCTTTGCATGGAGGAATTTTTCGTGGTAGAAGGGAATTTTTTATAGAGGGGGAGCTGGATTTACCAGCATTAATTAAAAAACGATCAGAAATTAAATAAAAAAGTTTTTTTCAACTAAAAGCATATTAAAACTTAAAACTAACAGAAATTATCACGTAAGTGAAGGGAGTTGCCCCCTCCTCAATACCTCACTCTTTACGCTAAAGTGGTTTTAGAACTTCCAAAAAAAGCTAATTATTCTAATTAAACGACCATTGTGTTTCAAGAGTCATAACTGGAGTCATAGTCTTAAATAACTGGAACAAAAAGTCAAACTTTAGCGTGAACTTTTGAAGAAGGGGAAACCCCCCTTGAATATGTAATACATTCTGTTTAGTTTAAGTTTTAATGCTGCTACTTACTTTCTGTTGAAAAATACTTTTTTTTATATTTAATTCTAAATGAAGAGGCAATGGCAGAGCCAGGGTTTTCCTAGGGGGGGAGGGGTGCAAAATAGGTTAATCCGATAAAATTGCGTTAGGAGTAAGTTTAGTTAACGCAAACTGGCTTTAATAAAGTAAAATACACTACTTAAGACTATCATAGGGGGGCGTGCCCCCCTCTCCCCTCCCCTGGACCCGTCACTGTGAAGAGGCAGTGTTTGGCCTAAGATATTATTTAAGCAAGAATCAGCCTGCCCCCGCAGAAGTAAGTCCTGTTTTGTTCCTCATACATAAAGAAAGCAGCACACACCATTCCAGAGAAAAATATCCCAAACGATTGTGAATTTGAAAATCAAACCAAAACGATTATTAGTAAATATCTTTAAAAAATACATGACATCAATTGTATATGTTGGTTAACTTTATCACAGAAAAACTGTTTGGTCTTACCTAGTGATAGCCAAGAGGAGTGAGATAGTAACCATATTGGCTTCGGTGGCCGGCATTTACCTCCCCAGAAAATACCCCCCAGAAAATCCCCCCGCGGAAAATACTCCCCGATAAGTACCCCTCTGTGGAAAATGAGGCTTTCCAAATTTGCGAGTTTTATTTGAGTTTTCTTTTTTTCCGTTGGGGGAAGGTATTTTGGTACTTGTGTATTATGCATCACTCACTCAAGTTTACGATATGTATAACTCGAGAAAAAACCTGTTTTTTGGTAGTTTTTTTTTCAGCTTAGCGCAAGACAGCACAAAGAGAGTGTTACAGAATATGTGGGAAATTTATGCGCATAAGGGGTGGAGGGGGGGGGAGTAAAGTATTTGGACAGTTTGAAGTCACAAAACAATTCTTTCTAGGTATGGCCACTAAAAAATTTCAGAAGAATAGCGAGGTATCTGGAAATTGTGTTAAATGTAAATAGTGGTAAAGTAAATGTAATGTTTCATTAGGTGTTTTTTCCAAGTGTTAAGTGTTTTTTAATTCAATGACGGTTTTTCCAAGCATTAAGTACTATTATTAGGTTAATTTATTATTTCAATTAATTGTTTTATGACGATCGCGGATCAAAATTTATGTTATTTGTGCCTTTCATTTATGTTATTTTACTATGTTCATGGCCGTATATTTGGCTTTAAAATACACTTCTCTATCTATCTATCTAATATGCAGAATACTTGTACCAAACACACTTTGCGGGCAGACCCGCTCTACTTCACCTCCCCCCCCAATATGCAAATCCATAGCCCAAGTTTATTTCTAAAGCAACGAAGAAACTAACGCAAAAACTGCTGTGTTTTCGAATTTTACACAGCGCAAACTTGAGTGATGGTGTATAACACACAAGTACCAAAATACCTCCTCCCCTACCGAAATGAAAAAATTAAATTCAAACAAAATACCCAAATTTGGAAAGCCTTATTTTCAACGGGGGGGGGGGGTATTTTCCGGGGGTGGGGTATTTTCTGCAGGGGGTATTTTCCGGGGGGTATTCGCTGGGGGTATTTGCCGGGGGAGGGGGTAAATGCCTAGAAAGTGTGGAGAAACTCCTATGAAGCAAGAATTACAGGAGACATGTATGGAACAATTAACAAAGATAGTTGCGTTTCAAATACAAAAAAGAATCAACAAGGCATCGCAGAAATAAAATATCGATTTGGCACCAGTCACGTAATAAAGTACCTTATATTGTTCTTCAGCAAATTATATAATCAAAAGATTTTTCACTAAAAAAAAATAGGAAGTACACCAACTAACAAAAAAAATTAAATACGGTCGTCTACATGTATGTTCAGGATTTTTGTTAGGGGTGGTTGTTTTATATTTTGGGGGGGGATTACAAATTTTTTTAGAGAGGTGTGATATACGACGCAACAGAAATTTCTTTACTTGTATTTTTATTATTACTTTTATGCGAGACGGGCAATTTCTTTTTTTGGTGGCGGGGGGATGGGGTCAAAATTATTTCTTAAGCTTGTGTTTTGCTTTACCCGTCATTGCATGTACCAGCTACTTGAATTTTGAACTAGCAAAAACAACCTGTTTGGTTTTGTATAAAAATGAATAATATAACCGAACAGAAATTATTCCGTATATGAAAGGGACTATCCTTTCCTCATTGCCCCACTCTTTATGCTAAAGTTTTATTATTTTAAAAAGTACAGTTTTGACAGAGTCGAACTTTAGCGGAAAGAGTGAGGTGTTGAGGAGGGGACAGCCCATTCGATATACGGAATAATGTCTGTTCGTTTTAATGCCGCTTTTCAACTGATGCAGGTTTGAAATTGGCTCAACGTATTTGAAAAATTCAAACGGAATTTGCATATTATTTTTGGCTGATCTATTCTTTATTAAAGGGTTTCTCCCTCCTCAATACCTTGCTCTTTACGCTAAAGCCATTATAATTTTATAAAAGCTTCCTATTCTAATTAAATGGCCCTCGTGATCAGTAGCAGCTCTTAAAAAACCGGGACAAATAGTCAAAATTTAGCATAAAGAGCAAGGTATTGAAGAGGGGGTAACCCTTCATATACGGAATAATTTATGTTTGTTTTTAGTTTTAGTGTCGCTCCTTACTTTCAGTTTAAATAAAACTTGTTTCTTTTTATTTAATTTCTGTTCGTTTTTTAAATAATACCGGTAAATCTGGCTCAACCTCCATGAGATATACCCCCTCCCTTACGAAAAAACTCCTCCATGGAAATTTATTCCAACGTAAAGCACACCCACACCACCCCTATCAAAATCCCTCCAGACAGTTCAATCCTCGCAGAAAATCCTCCCTGTTCGTAAAGTTGCTTGTGGACGATTCTGCCTGAAAAATTGTCCCTAGCATTTTTTTCATTTGAATAAGACTTTAATCTCTAATCGGTTTCTTGATCCCTCCGGAAATGCCCCCTTTCGTGAAAATTATTTTTGGAAATCAAAATACCAGGAGAATAGCCCCCAGATAATTCCCTCAGAACATCTCCACATGTAAAATTTGCCAAAGAGAATGTAAGACAATTAGAAATAATTTGATATAGACACTCAGTCAAATCCCCTCCAGAATAAAATTCCCCCGAAACATTCACCCTCCCCCCTTCGGAAATTTTTATCTTCCTGGTTCTCCGGATATTTTCACTTCCAGGAAGATTCTACCTATAGAAACTCACCCTATGCACAACCCTTATTCCTCCGAAAATGTCTGTATACTTCCCAATAACAAATACTGTACATAAGCAATGGGCAAATTTCATAACTTACAAGCCTCTCTCGGGGACTGTGGGGGGTCATTTTACATCTAAAGACATAGTTATTTGATCTTTCGACTATAGGCTACTGAACAAAATCTCAAAATTTTGATAAGACAACTTTGGGAAAAATGGGCATGGGAGGGCGCCCAGGTGCCCTCCGATCTTATTGATCATTTAAAACGGACACTGGAAATATTAATTTTCGTTGAAATGCACCCTCTTCCGATCTTTTAGGATCAAGTAGAATAAAGGATAAGGATGTAATAGTAAAAGAAGCAAAGTTATAAAAAAAAGAAAGAGCTTTCTCTTTTACACAAACAGCTTTCTATTGTTTGCGTGTCTAGTACGATTTAGAACATTCTGAAATGCTTATGCTGGTAAATTTACAATAATCCACATGTGCATAAAATAGGGCCTTATCCAGGATTTTTGCTCGAGAGGGTATTTGTCGGGGGTAGGGGGAGAGGCGACACAAAAAACTTTAAAAAACAAACCAAAATTTTGTTAATGCGCATTTTTGTTACATTTTCACGAGTCGGACAAGCCTTTCGTGGGGGATTCTAATCTCCAGGCCCCCCCTTTGGATATCGCCTTGGTATAAAAGTATGGAAAATTATTTAACACAGATTCAATTGCTTTAACGTGCAATAAAGAGGCAAGCGTGTAGTGACGATCAGAAAATTGGCAGGTGTAACCTCGACTTAATCCATCGGTAAGGAAGGCCACTAACCTACCTCTACCTCTCACTTATCTGCCTCTCAAAAAATGTCTTTATTTGTTATTTACTGCGATTACTGTAAAACTGATTTTCTGAACTAACCTGACCTAAACAATACAAACATTTCCAATACTGATCAACTAACCTGAAAAATAAAGGCACCAGCCTAGAGGGGGAGGCGAACACCCTGCTTGGGGCCTTTGAGAATCCAAAAAAGAAGGACAGAGGCAATGATAGTCTTGATATGTGTGCGTAAATACAAAGTGTTTTTTGCATTGAAACCCCCCCCCATCCCATGAACAAATCTCATCAGAACCAGTTGTGTTTATTAGAACTAAAGGCTAGCTCAACACTAAAGTCCTAAAGAACAACAAAATGAAAACATCTTTGCCCCCTCCCCCCCCCCCCAAAAAAAACCTTCACAATTCAATTCGTACCTAAAACTAGCAATTTTCTGACGTGTTTCCTTTGGTTGCTTCAAAATCAAGAATTTTTTAGGGTAGTATCACACTTTTGTCACTGCTGCCACGTTGAACCGAAAGAATAAATGCACAAAAGTGATTAGTAATCACTTCTCGCTTCTTGTCAGTAAAATTTAAACATTAACTGTCATTAATGTCATTAAAATTTGTCATTAAAAAAGTTGTTTTTGTCATTAAATTTTGTCATTAAAAAAGTTGTTTTTGGATTCCATCCAAAAACAACTACTTGATCTTTGAACAGTTTTTTGGTTGAATTTGTTTTGAGCTTAGTTTTTGTAAGTTTTTCTCTCACTTTTTTTTTTTTTTTAAATTCGATATCCGTTGCAACCAAAACCTGCATATGGATGTGTTTTCCCTTAACAAATGATTTTGTGATTTTTCCTAGGTTTTTCAAGACATGTGTGGTTGTGTAGGTTTTCACTTCAACAATTTAAACAGTAAGATTTCATTGTCACTGTCCTTGGTACCTAAAGATTTGCTCATGGCTCTATTGAGTAAGCTGCCAACTTGAAATGCAAGCATTTAAACGCACGCTGAAATTTTACAATAGTCATTCCTAGTTGGTTATTCAAAAGAATTTGTTAATTATTTCGTACGATTGTATTTATTTTCTTTCTTTTCTTGTCGTGTTAAAAAATAATTGAAATTTTGCCATTGTTCCCTCTTTGCTATATGCTTAGTCTAAGCCTTTCACAGAAAAATTACAACCATGTTTTTTTATTAGGAGTCCTATAATTATCTAATTCCGTCTTTTTATTTTCCTTTGCCGTTGTGTGTTTGGTCAGAGACATAATCATACACATAATGATGTCAAGAATTGACGGTTAATTAAAGATGACGGTTACTTAACATGAAACTGATCCAACCGTCATTGAATACAAACAAAAGTTGTGACCTATTTCTAAGCACCTTTGTCTTTTTTCGAAACTTGAAATGGTTATTCGAATTATAAACTGATTAGCAAGGGCGAATCTTCAGAATTTTTATTGGGGGGGGGGCAAGAGGAGCCCATATCTGGATAGTCAATTTTTCTCCACATTATTGGGGGGGGGGGGGCAACTGCCCCCTTGCCACCCCCAAACCACGCCCCTGCTGATTAGTCCACTTTTTCTCTTCTCGCACGTATCTTTTTCATTCACCTTTTTACGCATATTAATAATGATAATGAAAATAGTGATAATACGACAATAGTACAGAGATATAGAATATAATGGAGAATCAAATCTCGTCATTTAACATTGAAGATCTTTGCACAAGAGAACTCACTGAAATTTACCTTTTAGGAACGTTCACACGTGCAGTTTTAGCATAAGATGGATTCGGGGTGATGATGTTTATTAAAACTAAATAAAGTTAGTAAATTTGCAAGATATATAGTTTTGATTTACAAAGTGAAGCTATGCACTGAAGTGAAGCAAATGCACAGATCTAATTTTGTTCCACGCCACGAATGACTAAAAATATATAAAAGTGTAGGCCTAATAGGTGTAATTATACATTTTGCACTAAGCATTTCAGATATTTTTTTTTGTAATCGAGACCTATGAACTAACTGGCCAGGTTTTCCCGAAGAAAATTTTACAGAGGGGACAAACCCCAGAATAGCTTTGGTCGACGAGGGTCGGGGAACATATTTAGGATGTTTGTTTTTAATAAGTTTCTTTTTAAAAAGATTTAGAAACAAATTCTCAAATGAAAAGAGTAACTAATTTTACAGGAAAAATGAAACAAAACTCAGTAAAATTTTAAATGATGAGAGTTTTTGGCAAAGGGATTAATCCACTTAACCTATTATATATATATAATAATTTTGCATTATTATGATAATAGTTTTAATCTATTATGTCCAATACATAGAGTAAAAGATAATCAGTCTAAAACCGAAACTACACATAAATTTATTGCTTCCAAAGATTAAAACAGGCGTAAACATGTCTTTATGCAATTTCCTAAGCTTTAAAATAGGCTACACAAGATGTAGAGACTGGATCTTAAAAAAGACTTCATAGGGAATATTTTAGGCTCCGTTTTTCTTTCCAGAAGCTTCATTTACATATTGTAGATGAGGTGCTTTCCAAAGTCTCAATAGCCCCTAAAGTCCCTAAAGTTCCAAAAGCCCCTAAAGTGGGGTTTTGCAAAGATTTTCACGTTTCCTAGGGTCAATACCCAAAACTAATCCTCTCTGAATAGATACAATGCTTTAATTTTATAATGACCATGTAAAATATACCTTTTTCATAACAGGACAATTCTTCCCCTCGACCTGAAATCCCTTAAATCTTCAAACACTAAAAAATTACAGAATAGCAGAAGAAAAAATAAATTTAAACTTACAATCCAGCTTTGAAATTGACCCTCTTTCTTTCAGTGCTCATATTCAACTTAACAAAAAGAGCAGACTCAGATAAATTGTTGATCACAAGAAAATTTTATCAAACGCATAAATTTATGCTAAAAAACTGTAGATACGGAGTTATCTACAGTTCTATCACCATTACTGTTTGCCATAGTGATAGATTTTGTTCTCCGTGGATGCAGTTTTAGTGGCGGTCTACAATTAAATCCACTGAGAGAACTCAATGATGGTGATTTTGCTGACGATGTTGCACTTATTACCCACGACCCAGATGATATGCAACGCAACATTAATGAACTCGGTCGTATG
This sequence comes from Artemia sp. Qi Xiang Cuo, assembly GCF_049724085.1. Taxonomy (NCBI): domain Eukaryota; kingdom Metazoa; phylum Arthropoda; class Branchiopoda; order Anostraca; family Artemiidae; genus Artemia; species Artemia sp. Qi Xiang Cuo. The sequence continues at coordinate 45,101,201 of NC_142811.1, read as the reverse complement.
GCAAATGCTGTCGGACTCTCCATAAATGCTAATAAGACCAAATCAATGTCGAATGCAGTCATACCTGACTTAGCCGAAGGACTTTTGGTTAACAACGAGGAAATTGAGGAAGTGAGAGAGTTCAAGTATCTCGGCAGCATTCTTACGCAAGATGCCAATTCCGAAAGAGAAATACTGTGTCGAATAACATTGGCTGGGTCTGCTTTCAGCTACCTTAGAAATGTTTGGAGAAATAATAAATATTCCCAGAAGTTAAAGCTTAAAATTTGTAATAGCAATGTGGTCTCTGTCCTTATGTACGGCTGCGAAACTTGGAGCATCACTGCTCAACTAGAACGACGACTCCAGGCATTCGACAATAATTGTCTAAGGTCTACCGTAAATATACATTGGACAGAAAGAATACAAAATGATGAAATCTATTGTATGACAAATCATACCCCCATCCTTGATCTTATTAGAAAGCGGCGATGGATGTATTGGGGGCATATGGTGCGAATGGGGGAAGGAAGGCTGCCGCACGATGCATGGTGTTGGACACCCCCCGTTCTCCGCAAATCAGGGAGACCGAAAATGACCCTTGGCAGGTCGCTAATGAAGGAGGCGAAGCTGGCGAGGTCCTCGTTGGAGGAGCTATGGTTGAAGGCTCAGGACAGGTCGTCGTGGCGAATCACTGTTGCTGCCTTATGCGCCCCCAGGCGTAGGAGGACCTAAGTCTAAGTAAGTAAGTAAGATACGGAGTTAAAAACTAAAACTCTCAAAACGAAATTTTCATGAAAATTGGTACATCAACAGAATTGGCTTTTTATGCTAATTCAAAATATATAAAATTAGTTAAATTTAGGCTACCCACCTAAAGCTACGAGCATGAGAAAATTCTCCTGATTTTGGAAAAAGGGGAAAACACCCCCACAAAAGCCAGCGATCTTCACGGAAATCGCATTCAAGCTTCAATCTACCAAACTATGGAATTTTGCTCTTTTTTTCCCCAGAAGAAAGACGGTGGATGTATGTTTATTTGTTTGTTTTCTTTCTTTCTTCTTCTTCTTCTTCAAGGGGCGATGGTATGAAACTGGAGGTCATAGAAAATTGGAAGAAAGCTTCTTTGAGCGTAAATTAAAAGTTTAGGGCCTTTTTAAAGTGAACACAAAGGTTGTGCCGCAGAAAAGTGTCCTTTTCTGCCATTTTGGGATGCCGACCCCAAAGAGGACGAAGTTGTAATAGATTTATAATTCTGGAATAGCCAAACGATTTAGAAATACCAAAAACACTATATTTAATGCTTTTCAGTTGCAATGTCACTAATGCTGTACGGTGGCACATTTGCTCCTGAAATGCTACGTAGTCCATATAAGATATCAAATTTAAAAAAAAACAAGTTTTTTCAACTGAAAGTGAGGAGCAACATTAAAACTTAAAACGAACAGAAGTTATTACGTATATGAGGGTATTTGCCTCCTAGTCAATGCCTCGCTCTTTACGCTAAAGTTTGAATTTTGTTCGAATCACAAACTCTTGAATCACAAAGGCCGTTTAATTAGAATAGATAGCACGTTTGAAAGTACTAAAAAAGCTTTAGTGTAAAGAGTGAGGTACTGACTAGGGGGCGAACCCTTCATATACGTAATGATTTCTGTTCGTTTTAAGTTTTAATGTTGATCTTTACTTTCAGTTGAAAAACTTATTTTTTTTATTTAATTTCTGATAATTTTTTAAATAATGCTGAGAAATATCCCTTCCCCCTTGAAAACATCCTTCATGAAAACATCCTCCCACAAATCCCTCTCCTCCGACCTTTCCTCCGCAATAAGAAATCCCTCATGAAAATGTCTGTATATTTCCCAATAACCAATTACTATATGTAAACAATGGGCAAAGTTCATAACTTGCAGCCCTCTCCCAGGGACTGTGGTCGATGAATTCATCCTCAAAGACATATTTATTAGATTTACGACTATTCTGAACAAACTGGCTATTTCAAAATTTTGATCAGTTGACTTCTAGAAAAAATTAGTATGGGAGGGGGCCTAGTTGCCCTCCAATTTTTGGTCACTTCAAAAGGGCATTAGAACTTCTAATTTCCGTTCAAATGAACCCTCTCACGATATTCTAGAACCATTGGATCGATACGATCACCCCTGGGAAAAACAAAAAGAAAACACAAAAAAAAAACAAATAAACACGCATCCATGATCTATCATCGGTGAAAAAAAAATACGAAATTCCACATTTTGAAGATAGGAGCTTGATAGTAGTAGTACAGTTGGGTTTTCTGAAAGTAGGGTACAGTTGGGTTTTCTGAAACGCTGAATCTGATTTTCATTAATATTCTATCCATTTTAGGGGGTTCCCTCTTTTTTTCCGAAAATACAGCAAAGTTTTTCAGGCTCGTAACTGTTGATGGGTAAGACTAAACATGATGAAACTTATATATTTGAAATCAGCTTAAAAGCCCAATTCCTTTGATGTATCTATTTATTTCAAAATCCCGTTTCTTAGAGTTTTGATTGTTATTGAGCCAGGTCGCTCCTTACTTACAGTTTGTTGCACCGAACTGCTTGAAATGGTCAACATAGGAATTTATCTTGGTGGTTGACTCAAGTAAATTGATTCACTTTATTTTTTTTGAATTAATCAAAAAAAAGGTTTCCGAAAAAAAAGTTTTTCAAAGAAAAGTAAAGGCCATTTTAAACTTAAGCTCAGGAGATACAAATACCTGTTAAAATTCAAACACAAAATTACGAAAAATTACTTCTAAAGAATAAATGAAACCCAAAACGAACAGAAATCAAATAAACAATCATAGCAAAAAACATACATCAAGTAATAATATGAATGAATAAGTAGATCTTAAAACGAGTAATGCTTAGATTGAATATGAAAATCAAGCTTGAAAAAAATATTTTCCTGTTGAAGTATAAATGGAACTTAAAACGAACAGAAATTAAATAAACAATCAATGCAACAAACATACAATAGATATTAATGTAAATTAATAAATGAATCTTAAACCGAGTGAAAATTAAATTGAATATGCAAATCAAGCTTGAAACGAACAAAAATTACTACAAACAAGAGTTTGGGTATCCCATCCTTCTCTCACTGTAAAAGTCTAAACCTACTGCGCCATTGGCGCTTTACTGAAAACAAATTTTATGACAAATATTCTCTTTTTTATCTAATATTGAAAATAAACAGTAAAATTATAGTAACATTATGAACTGATGAGCTTTCAGCAATTAATATCATTATACAGCAAATATTCAGTTTAATTTATTAGCTCTATTTAAAGTTGTTCATGACTAATACAGTTTCACTACAAACAAGTGTTTTGATACTGCCTCTTTCCGTAACTGTAGGCTAAATAAAAACCAAAAGGCTACTTTGTCATTGGCGCTTCACTGAAAACGAATTATATTGCAAATACTTTCTTTTCCAGTTCTTACAGATTGAAAATGAAAATAAAATCACAGTGAAATAAATTCTTGAACGGTTGGATCGTTCAACACTTAATATCATTATATATCAAATATTCAATTTTATGTTTTTTATACTTTCCAAGACTGTTCAAGACGCATATAGTTTTCAGTAAAGCGCCAATGACGCAGTAGGTCAGTGAAAGAAGGAGGTGATACCCAAACTCTTGTTTGTAGTAATTTATGTTCGTTGCTTGATTTAAGAATTCAATATGCAAATCAAGTTGATTGCATTGATTGTTTATTTAATTTCTGTTCTTTTTAAGTTCATTTATACTTCAATAGGAAAATATTTTTTTTTTCGTTTTAAGGTTGATTTTCATATTCAATCTAAGCATTACTCACTTTAAGATCTATTTATTTATTCATATTATTACTTGTTGTTTGTTTTTTGCTATGATTGTTTATTTAATTTCTGTTCGTTTTGGGTTTAATTTATTCTTTAATTGTAGTTTTTAGTCGTTTTGAGTTTGAACTTCAACAGGTATTTGCATCTGCTTAGCTTAAGTTTAAAATAGCCTTTACTTTTCTTTGAAAAACTTATTTTTCGGAAAGTTTTTTTTAATTAGCTTTTGTTCATTTTGATTGCAAAAAGTTTCAAGTGTTTAAAAATTCCTTATTTCAAAATCAAAATAAAAAAAAAAATCAAATGTTCATCAAAGCATCAAAACTGGTATCATAAGTAACAATATCAATGTGAAAAAATGGGTTTGTGTCAACCTCTGATTTTTTATTATCTGATGTTTAAACTATTTTTAATAAAATGGCTATCTCAAAATTTTTATCGGATGGGTCTGGGGAAAAAGGGCGGGGGGTGGGATAATTAGCCTTCGGTCTCTTTGGAATTTCAAAAGTGAACTAGAACTTTCCATTTTTAATCAAATGAGCCCTCTCTGAAGCTTATACGAGCATCCTCTCTACAAGAACCACATATATCCCCAGAGTATAACTTACAACGCCTGTCCCTAGGCCCTGGGGGGTTGCATTGACCCTGGAGTTTTATTGTGATGGTTGAACTATTTTTAACAAAATAGTCACCTCAAATTTCTATCGGATGGGTTTATCCATTCGGTAAACCCAAAGGCGTGGAGGGCGGGAGGAGCTAGTTGTCCTCCGATCTTTTCTCACTACGAGAAAATGAACTACAACTTTTAATTTCCATCCAAATGAAACCTATCTGAAGTTTATACGAGCATCCCTTTCATAAGAACCACATACGGCCCCAGGACATAGCTTACAATGCCTGCCCCCTGGGCCTTGGGGGGTTGTGTCGACACCGGAATTTTTGTTATCTGAATTTTGAACTATTTTGGAAAAATGGGTCTCTCAAAGTTTTTATTGGATGGTTTTGTGGTAAATAGGGCGTGGAGAGGGAGGCTAGTTTCCTTCCGATCTCTTTTGACTCTTAAAAAGTGAACGAGAACTTTCAACTTCCAATCATATGAGCCCTATCCAAAGTTTATACGAGCATACCTTCCATAAGAGCCATATATGCCCCTAGAGCAATACTTACAATACCTACCCAGGCCCTGGGGGGGGACTCTTAAAAATTGAACAAGAACTTTCAATTTCCAATCAAATGAGCCCTCTCTGAAGTTTATACGAGTATCCCTTTTATAAGAACCATTGAGTAGTTTTCAACTTAATGGCTATCTCAAAATTTTACTGGATGCATTTGGAGAAAAAGGGGTGTGGGGGCTAGTTTCCCTCCAGTCTCTTTAGTCTCTTAAACAATGAACTAGAACTTTAAATTTCCAATCAAATGAGTCCTCTTTGAAGTTAATATGAGCATCCCTACCATAAAACCGATACATGCCCCCAGGGAATAACTTAAAACTTCTGCCCCCGGCCCCTGGGGGTTTTTGTCGACACTGGAATATTTGTTATATGATCTTTGAACTATTCTTAACAAAATAGCTATCTCAAACTTTTAATCGGATGCATTTGGGGGAAAAAGGTTTGGGGGTGCTGGCTATCCTCCGATATCTTTTTACGCTTGAAAAGTGAACTAGGACTTTCAATTTCCAATCAAATGAGCCCTCTCTGAAAGTTATACGAGTATTCCTTCCATAAGAACCATATATGCCCTCAGGGCATGACTTATAACCCTTGCCCTGAAAACTATGGCGGGAGTGTCCTGTTCAAAGATATAATTTCCAGGACTTTCAACTACGTTGAACAAAATGACTATCTTAAAATTTTGATTGGATGTGTTTGGGAAAATGGTAGGTGTGGAAGGGGTTTAAGTTGCCATCACTTTCGACTATTAAAAAGAGAACTAGCTATTTAAATTTCGAATCGAATGAGCCCTTTCTGAAGTTTCTAAGACGACACTTTCTATAAAAACTTTATACGCCCCCATGGCATAATTTACAACTCTTTACCTGAGGGCTGTGGGGGGGTGTCCTCAATGACCTAATTTCCTGAATTTTCAACAACGTTGAACAAAATGGCTATCTCAAAATTTCAATTGGATGTGTTTGGGGAAAAGGTGGGCGTGAGAAGGTGGTTCGTTAACCTCCAATCACTTTCGACTATTAAAAAGGGCACTAGCCCTTTGAATTTCCGATCGAATGAGTCCTTTTGGAAGTTTATTCGACAAAGCTTTCTATAAAAACCTTATATCCCCCCAGGGCATAACTTACAACCCTTTCCCTGATGGCTGTGAGAGAGTGTCCTCCTCAAAAACACAATTTCTATCTTGAAAGAAACAACGCTGAACAAAAAGGCTATCTCAAAATTTTGATTGCATGTGTTTGGGGAACTAGTGGGCGTGGAAGGGGTGTTAGTTGCCTTCCAATCACTTTTGACCCTCAAAAAGGGCACTAGAACTCTCGATTTTCAATCGAAGGAGATCCCTTTGAAGTTTCTACGACGACTCTTTCCATATGAAGCGCCTCTGGGAAATAAAATTAATAATAAAACATTGGAGCCATATGGCCTTTACTATGGACAACGCTATAGCGTTGCCTCTGATTCATATTCAGTGATCTTTAAGTTTCATCGCTTTTATAAAAGAGCAGTGACAGATCAATATGTAAGGAGTAATTATGTATAAATAAACTCTCCATGAGCCTTCAGATAAATATAGTAAGGGGTATAGGAGGGGGCGATGGCTTGAAATTAATATCTTATCCCCCTGTATGTATGCTAAGCCTGAATAGTTGTGGTGTGGGATGGAAACTAATACTTAATCTCTCTTGACTTATTATGCGGGGGGGGGGGGTATAGTGCCCCTGCCATTGCTGAAATGTTTTTTATGTAGCAAAAAATATCAAACAGTTCGTGGTAACGAACTGTAAGTAAGGAGCGACCCGGCTCATTTCCACGGAGGAAGTTTTCATGATCAGAAATTAATAAAAAGAAGTTTTTCAACTGAAAGTAAGAACCAACATCAAAACATAAAACGAACAGAAATCATTTCGTATATGATTAGGTTTGTCCCCTAGTCAATACCTTGCTCTTTACGCCAAAGATTTTTTAGTACTTTCATAAGAGCTATCTATTCTAGTTAACGGCCTTTGTGATTAAAGGGTAATTTTTAAGGAACTGGAACAAAATTCGAACTTTAGCGTAGAGAGCGAGGTAATGACTAGGGGGGGAACCACCTAATGTACGTACTAGAAATATACGAATATGGAAATTCGTTACGTAAGTTAATTCGTAAGTTACGTAGCCTATATCTATTACTAATAAAACGTTCATAAATAAAATTAAACAGCTTTCGAGAAAGCCATTTAACCAAAAACAAGTAAAATAAATATGCAAATTTCATTTCATTTGTTCATTTACGGTGATCCAAAATCAAAACCTTCTTTAATGCAAAAACGTTCGGAAATTAAATAAAAAAAACAAGTTTTTTTTTAACTGAAAGTAAGGAGGGACATTAAAACTTGAAACGGACAGAAATTCTTCCGTATATGAAAGGGGCTGTCCCCTCCTCAGCGCCTCGCTTTTTACGCTACAGCTAGACTCTTTCTCACAGCTCCATTTTGTAAAACAATAAAAAAAACTTTAGCGTAAAGAGATAGGCGTTGAGGAGGAGACAGCCCCTTTCATATACGGAATAATTTCTGTTCGTTTTTAATGTCACTTCTTACTTTCAGTTAAAAAACGTATTTATTTTAATTTAATAACTTTCAAAAGACACCAGCAAAGAGATAGAAAAGGTGAGACGGGCCATCAACAGCCTTACCTGAAAGTCTTTTTTCTGTGGGGGGGGGGGGTCCAATATTACTATGAATTTTGTTTTCAGCAATCTTAAATGGTAATATTTCTCTTTTTCAATTTTTATAGGCTACACTATTTTGATGCATTCAAACATATGAATAAAATGTATTTAAACATCGCAGAACCCTATTGTAGAAATTGTGATGGCTTAAGCAACGTAAAAGATCAAAAGTCACCCAAAAACTTCCGTTAACATGAACAATAACACCAATCTTCATCCACCCAAAATTCTGTAGTAGAAACTATTCATTGCAAATATTCAACAAACATTGAAAGTTTTTCCAAAACTTTAATTGCAAGCCAACATCTTAAATCTAAAGCAGAGGAACTAAAAATTGAAAACAACTGAATAGCCTATATATACGAAAATTTCAGATGACATTTTGGTTTGATAGTGACTATAGTATGGGTTATTTAAGTATATTTATGAGTTTCCTGAGTAGCCTTGATGGTGCTGTTTTTCCTCTCAGGAAAGAACCCCCTTCTCTTACCCGATAACCAATCTCTTTTATTTGAGTTTCAATGTGCTTAACGTGTCTCTAATAGGATTTCAAAACCCTGGCCCTATAGGCTACATTGTGCAGCTCCTTGTATGCGATAACGCTTTTTTTTTTACTGTTTGAGGTAGACAATTTTGGAGACCGCACTGCCTTTCCATAACGATAAATAAAAGTTCAAATTGGGATAACAAATTTTTAATAGACAGTGATAAATTTCACATAAATACTACGATATTTCGGTCAAATATGTAGTGACCGTCGTCAGTAGTAAAACCTACTGTTTGAAGTAATAAATTATTTATAATAATTACCCTTGTTGAAATAGATATTCGGTATTGATAAAGTCCGGCAAGCGGTTAGGATTTATGTTCACCATTTGTGATTCAGTGTAATCTTAAATGTGGTATAGGCACTCTTTCCTCAAATCTAGTGTCATTTCAAAAACTAAGTAAAATATATTACCTGAAATAATGATGTCAATTAATTTGTTTTTTCATTGTGTCAGTATACTATTGTCTAAAATAATATTCTAGATGTCTAATCTAGAATATGCTAATCTAGAACAATTTAGATATATTCGTAAAGCTGTCTAATTATCGTCTACAAAAACTGTCCATGTAATATGAATTGCACCAGGCCAGTGCACAAGAAATCCTTTTCGTGGGGAAGTAGAACTTTTTGTGGAAAGACTTGTATAAGATTCCCCAAAATATTGGAATTATCTTTGAAATTTAAGAAAGTAGTAAAAATCGTGAGACTAAGGGGATTATTCCATCCAAAATTTGTGTTTTACAACAAAAAATTACCGAAAGTATATTTTGCAGTGCAATTTCTTCCAATGCTTTAAAAGAGACTAGAACTTTAAAATATATATGTTCAAATAAGCTCTCTCCAAATTTTCTAAGACTACGGCTTTGATGTTCACCCCCTTGGGAGAATAGATAAATAAAAAAAAGGTAAAAAACAAGGCTCATGAATTTGTGATCATTCTTCTCATGGAAAATGCAAAATGTTTTAACTTCGAGTTAAAACATTGATTAGAGGTTCCAAAATCGTTTAATTCCCCAATCAAGATCAAGCTCCCGAGTATGATCTCCCTTAAGCTCCCGATCGAGAATTCATCAAATGTGCTTCCAAAGAAGAGTCATAAGCACTGGAATTAATTGAAGGACTCATGTGTCGGCGCTCCATCCATCCAGTCTTTTAAATACGAACTTGACAAAGAGTGGGACAAAAGTCAGTGGAGGTTCATCTGGGGATCATCAGCTAAAGAGCAGTACAGGTCCGGAGGTCCTTAAGGGTCTCAAATGGATTAAGGTAATTCAATAAGGTGAATTCAACACTATATGCCATTGTCAAGATGACACGCCTTTATAAAGTTTTTCTCCCTTTTTCTAAAATCAGACATTTTTTTATACTTATAGATTTTTACTAAGTTTAAAAGCGAAAATTTGTTCTAAATTCAAAATTAAAATGGCTATTTGATTGTTTGTTTTCATTTTTTGAAACTGCTTGTTGTCACAAACAGTTTCTAAAAGTCGGAATAAGGTGGAATAAGAAAAACTCCATATTTCAATTTGTTCTCGTTTCAGCAGCAGGAACAGTTTCCTGCGTTGCACAGTATTGTCTTTTTACTAGATTGATGGTCAAAAACCATTAACAAGGTTCGTTTTGTTTTGGCAGAATATGTTTGTTCTTTGCTGAATAAATACACCGGGACGTCCAATTTCAGCCGCAAGGTGTACATCTCAAAACGCCACGTATGTCACACAGTTCTGCTACGCTTGGCACAGTTAGCACCCTTATGCCACGCTTGGCACCCACCACCTGGTTCATCTGATTTTTGAAAGGAAGCACCCACTCGAATAAATGTAGCATCAATTGTTTTTATCTGTCTTGACTTGGCTCCAGAAAGAGTCAGTTGGAATTCAACCTGATAAATCATTTTGGTTTTTGATGACTAAAATGCGTAATTTAATTTTTCTGTTTATATTCCAAGACGCTCATGCAAAATTTTGTACATAAACTGGAGTGTGGTGTGTTTACTACTTTCAATAGAAGACAAATTCACTATTAAACTGGCAGTATTATAATAGTGATGGCGAGAGGCTACCCATTCAAAAATTCGTTTATCCCAGGTGGCAGAACACCAAAAGGTAGGCCTTATGCTTCTTGAACTGGCGTTGCATCGCAAAAGTTATCCACGCTTTCAGCAGAAAGTAGCGCTCCGAGCTGCAGATTTATACTGGGTATGAAGATGGGTAACCGTCGATTAATGAGTCACAAAAGATCAAGATGAGACAAAATAACTTAGGTTAACCTTGGCGGGCTTTCATTTTCTTTTCATTTTCTATAAAAGTTAGTCGCTTAAAATATACCATCAAATTTTTACAAATTAACTATTTATAATGGTTTCTTCTTGGAATATATCTTGGAACATGCTGGATTTAGTGCACTGATGTAAAAAATGTCTAAAGAGGCACCAGAACCTAGCATCAACCTTTTTGTGGTTCCGGGCAAAATATTGAATGAGACTGCTTATCTCCTGTAATTAGGACGTAGCCTGATCGCCCATTGCTGACACGGAATTTAAAATACATAATATAGGTGCAGGCGCATGGATGGTGGCTTTCGATTTTAACCCCCTTCCAATATCTCCAAACGCTTATGGGCTTTACTTTATTTTTTTCCAATCCTCTATATAATCAATTTAGTTTTTTTTTCACTTTTACCGAAGTAAAAAAAAAAGATAAAGGAAAACAACTGGTTACATACCTAATATCATATATGCAGCAGAAATTGAAGCAAAGCAATGAAACGTTTTCTTAAGAAGATATGTTTTCCGGTGACTTTCGTTCACCGTATTGGTGGATTTCCATTGAAGAAGGTACTTATCCAGAGCTGATTTTGGAAAATAAGTAAATCCTGAAGGAAATATGTGACAAAAAAATTGAACGTATGTATTAAACTTTCTTAATATTTAATTATTTTGCAAATCCCAATTCTTTGGAGGTCCATCGTGACAACGCTGTCTAATTTTAAGAACCTGCAACTATTTATTCACGAAATGTCATGACACCTCCTTACTCCTTAAAGCTACATCTATGCAGACTATGATTTAACTTCTTTAATCAGATGCAAATTCTGAAAAATATCTCAAAGAAAGTGCGGATGTTATTGATGTGAAGGTAGAAAACAAGCATATGTAATGAATACATAGGATTTCGTGCAGTAAGCAACTCCTCTCCCAGTCCTGTAAACTTGCCTGATGTCTCAATGACTTGCCTCATTGAGATTCGTATATTGAGCTCCTTTAATAATAAATCAGTGCCGTGGATCTTCTATGCCATCCTCCTTTCCTTTTCCCTAAAGTGAGGGGTGGGTATAGCCCGTGGTTCGGATATTACTGTTATTCCATACCAGTTATAGTCAATTAGGACTTTTCAGGCGACTATTTCAGACAAAACGATCAAAAAAGGAATTTAATAAGATTTTTTGTTTATATACCCCTATGCATGCCACAGCCGGGATCACTAATTGCCAGAGGTGTGTAATATCTCATCCTAGATTTCATAAGTGTATCATTTTTGTATTTTGATTTTTTTTTTTTATATATATAGAAAAAACTGTCCTAGGAAAAACTGTCTAGGAAAAACCTATAAAAAAAACTGTCCTCTTAGATTTCGGAAGGCACCTTTCTTTGCTTTTTATTAAAGAAATACTTCCAATTTCCCCTATACTGTCATAAGTTTTCTCCACTGGTTCTTACCTCGTATGTAGAAAAAAATTTTGCAAAAGGGACAATCTATTTTTTGCTCTTCTTCTGTCCGCGCGACTCTCAAAGAATTGTCATAAATACGCCTATAAAACGGAAATAAACGGAAACGCCTATAAAACGGAAAGTATATAATTTAATGTAGCAAAAACACTCACAAGTATTTCTCGCTTGTGAGATAATCATATACAAAATTGTCGTTTGTAATGTCTTATAACGACAGTGAATATTTTCTATGATAGCAGCCATCAATTATTTTGAAACAAGTGCTTATGGATACTTCCTTCCCTAAATTTAAGGAATTGATAACACATATTTCGTTTCTTTTTTTTTAATTTACCTTCCATAATAAATTTTTTTCATTTCTGTCGAACCTTATTCACATATCTTTGAATATTATTTTGCTACATTTGGTCGACAATTCAAAGTAGACGCAATGGTCATTTTCAAATGATTCTCAGTTAAGATTGAAGAGCACCATTTGAATTTCGCTTACTGAATAAGTAAAAGGCCTTATAAACAAATTGGAATTATCAAAATTTTAATTAATACGTAAAACATCAAAACAAATGCGATAATTAACAACAAATTCATGATTTTCTTTGGTTAATAACTACCCAAGGGGTCACTCACTCTCTGTCACAGGGTGCATATCTCGGAGTCCCCAGCCTGGAAAACGCCCGCCACGCATGCTGCACTTCCCTCATGCCTGAAAGACGCCAACTGGCGTACAAGATTTTTTATTAGCAGGAAACCCCTTGTAATTATTTAATAGCAGTGACGTTATTTCACAAAAATTAGACGGGGGTAAAATGTATTTTTTCCAAAATTTAGGGGGATAATTTTTATTCAATGAAAATACCAAAAAAAGGGAAAACAAGAGGGAGCTGTGGACTCACAGGCCCCCCCCCCATAACTGACACCACTATTTGATAGCCAATCTTTTTGCGAAAAAAAAATTAACAAGTATTAAAATAAGAAGTTAAATCATCAGTAATGTCGTCTATTGCTCCAGAAAACTGAAATAGTAATTTAAATAAGTTACAAAAGTAGACAGCCTGAAAAATTATCTTAACAGTTTGTAAAAGGATGAGACTAAAAAGTTAGTTAGTTTTTAAACAAGATAAAGTAAATAAAAAAAAAATACCAAGTTGAAGAAACAATTTTAACATTAATGTCACTTTGGCCACTCGTTTTCCTGAAAAATAGTAAAAACATAAACGGCGGGGTACTAAAACAACACTGCCGGCATAGGCCTTCGTAACTGGTCCAAATAGTTAGTGGTTAAATTTGATTGTTGAAAAGGAGGCCCACTTATCACTGGTGTTTGGTGCAGCAAGTGCTGCGGCTGCACTCCATTCCTGTTTGCATAAAATGATGCATATAGACTAGCTGCTGGCTGCATTTTACTCGTGTCGTACATACTACTATTGTCTTCACCTTTATTTAAGTGCATTTGCGGAATGTTCCCATAAGAAAGTCCAAAAAGTCTATTTCTTTCTATATCCATAGCATTTGCTTGATAGTTCTGTGCCGCAGTATTTACACTAGAAGTTGCAAGCCATGAAAATGGGTCAATTGATGCTGATGTTTGCATAAACGGCATAGAAAAAGCTTGGTACGCGGGTTTATTAGCGGGCCGCGGTTTACGCCTTGGTCTGTACTTATAATCTGGGTAGTCTTTCATATGCACAGTTCTTAAGCGTTTAGCCTCATCAATAAATGGTCTCTTTTCATCCTCACTTAACAGTTTCCACTCAGCACCAAGGCGCTTCGAAATTTCCGAATTGTGCATTTTCGGATGATCTTGAGCGATTTTACGACGCTGCAATCTTGACCAAACCATAAAGGCATTCATAGGTCTCTTAATATGTTCCTCGTTTTTATCACTTTTAATCTTTTCTTCATTAGGTGCATATTGCTGATAGTTAAAATTCGAATATGACATACTTGACTTAGTACTTACTGAATCAAAACTGTTTCACATTTGGAACAAGTTTCTGATTTTGACATAAGGCGGGTACCTTAAAAACCAATGGATATCACACATATCCATTTAAAACTCCAAAATGAAAATGGGGGGCAGTACTCCGATAAAGAGAACAGCCAATGGATGGAGTTTCTCAGCGCAAAGTATGCGCACACCGCTAAAGTGGTCCTTTATACCGAGAACAATATCCCATAATACCTTTTATTCGTTTATGTTCTCATCCGTCAAGCTTCAATTGTGTAACGACGAAAGGAATTCTAATGGCCCATGATGTATGTACAATAAGATGGATAAAAGACTGTCATAAAACTGTATAGTCTTTATAATAAATTATAATTTCTTATGCAAATAAATGCGGTTACTATTAAATTTAGAAGTAGTAAAACATGAGTTGAATGAAATTTGAATAAATAACACTATTGCAATGTGACTTTAATTGCTTGCGACTTTAATTGCTACCATCTATAAATTTTCTACCCATGTCGTCTTTTTTTTAGTACAATGGCGTAATTTATTTAATTTTGCTTCCATCTGTCATAGGAATTATGAAATATAAACATATGAATGTTATGCAGTCTCTATATTTATCATGGAAGAAGTTTGGGTAACAGGGCATCGATTTTATGCAATTTTAAAGAGCAGAAACTGACTTTAGTGTCAACGGAAAAAAACAACGCCATCTAGCCTCCGGGGTTCCTTGGCAATTTCTAACTCTTTTAATCATGTTTTTTCTAGCAACTGAGATCAGACACTTATTATCAGGGGTGTCCTGAGACTCATTTTACTGGGGGAGGGGAGGGAAATCTTCGTAAATTTTACCGAATCGCTACCTGATTTATGCCAAATTTTCTGCAAAAATCAAGAATTTTGCCAAATTGCAGCTTATTTAGCGATATTTCGGCCGAAATTTTCACCTTCAGCGAGAATTTTACCAAATGCCAACAAATTTAGGGGGTGGCGTGCCCCCCCCCCCCCTGGGACGCCCCTGCTTATTATTACACTAATGTTTCCGATCACTCTAGTTCCATCTTAGTATTACACTGAAAAAAGCCCGAGAATCACCAAATCGGTAGAGAGTGATAATAGTTTTTTTACACTAGTATCAGTTTCCACTCCTCAACGTCACCGATATTTTTTGTCACAGGGATTATTAGCGCATCATCAGGAACAAGCACGTTAATATAATTAACAGATTACCATTAGATTCATCATCTTATGCCACAGAGCCATCTTATGTCTGGCCATAGAGCCTTACGGGGGAGTTTATATTGAAGTGTATTTTGTTGAGTTTATTGACAGAATAAAATTGATTGATTGATTGATTGATTTTCTAATATTATACTTGTGTTTCTGACAATGCACCCCACCACCCTGATTGTTCCAGATGTCTGCCACACTATAGACCAAAATAATATATTTTTCCGTTGTTTTGCATCTCTCACTGCTTCAGATTTCTTTCTTAACAGGCTTCTTTCATTCTCGAGCCATAAAAAGCCGACCTCAGTGATTGCGGTAGATTTTTTGGATAAAATATTATTGAAAAATATGGATAACAATGGAAAAAACATGAAAATCAGATTATTGCAAAAATGCTGCAAATTTGTACTTTTAGCAGCACCAGACACCTTCCTCCTCATCTCGCTTCTAAAATTCAAATATTTCATGGTATTTTTTTTTTAACCTTAAGCTCCCCAGACACCAGGATCAATCCTATACAGGGATAAGGATGAATACAGGGATAGGGATCAAATCACCCAATAGAAAGTGCTAATGTCAATGATATAGGCCAAAAACCTTAGTTTGGCAAAAACAAAACAGTCCCTCGACGTCTTTTGAATTATCTTTTGAAATAGGCGAAAAACCTCAGTTTGGCAAAAACAAAACAGCTCCTCAACGTCTTTTGAATTACCAAAATTGAGTTGTCATAAGGGAAGCTAAAAAAATACGTGCTTGGTAAATAAGCATGGGCACTGTTCTGTTTTTCTGAAGAAACAGAAAAAAAATAAACAGGGCTTGAATAAAACAGAACAGAAACAGAACAGGTCAACAAAAAACAGAATACCTGTTTCTGATCTGTTTTTTGGTAAAAACAGAAAACAGCTGTTTTTGATCAAAAAACAGCTGTTTAAACAGCTGTTTTTGATAAAAAAAAAACTACACTTGACATGGGTATAGTGCTTTTCTGTGGCGGTAACACTTTTGAGAAAACTTAGTACTCTTGGAGCATTTTTTCCACAAAAAAGAGCAGTTTTTCTAATATAGGGGCGAAAAAATGTCTGCGCATATAATTATTGCTTTCATTTTTTTCTTTATGGTTATTTTTCTTCCATTTTCCTATTCCAAAAATATACTTTTATGTTTATAATACATGCTAGTTATTCGAGACATTTGGAAAAAAAAAATTTCAGCATGAAATTACGCAGTCAGCTCAAAGTCATTAGTATTTAAGCAGAGCATATAGTTGATTTTGGAGGGGAAAATTTTGCCATCCAGACCATACTTCCCCCCCCCCCTCCACTCTATCCTGATGTGTGGAAGTCATCTTCAACAAAAGTAAGAAAGAAGAAAAATGCGCGGGAAAATGACAATTCTTACTGTCAATTAAAAATTTTTTTGTTACCTTGCAGCTTAAAGCAGCCTTTTAAGATTAATTATTTTCAAGCCAATTTGTGGGGAAATTTTTCCAATAATACCCCTCAAATAAACCCCTATGCCTTCCCAAGGCCAGAACATAATTTGCACTTTACTGAAAAAATACAAATGCTTTTACTTTTATAACTTTAATAAATCAAATAATATAAACCTTTTGATTACTAAATATCAGTTTATGTATATTAAACTGACAATGCACATTCATTTGTATTTTTTCAGTAAAGTGAAAATTTTGTTCTGGCCTTGGGAAGGCATAGGGGCTTTGCGCCCAACTTATGTTAATTTCTGCTCGTTTTGAGTTTGACTCGGTTATTTATTGTAATTTCTGTTCGTTTTGATGTTTCATTTATTTATCGATGCCGATTTGTGGTAGTTTCACGCTTGGTAGATTCTTTGATTTTATTTTTGCTCATTTTTTATTTAATGTAGTTCTTTACTTTTTTTGAAAAACTTATTTTGTGGAAAAAGTTTTTTAATTAATTTCTGTTCGTTTTACGAGATTCGTTTAATTCGTTTAATTTAATTCGTAATTCGTTTAATTTCTGCTCGTATATTGACATAGTCTTTTCAGGGAAAAAGAAAATAATACTTTAAATCTTTTCGTTTTTTAAGACTCTATAGTTTGGCCTGCTATTTGTATGCTGGAGAAAAATTTTCAGCAATTTTAAACAACCTACATACTTTTAAAAATCTGGACACAATTAGTACTATTTGATTTCATACCTCCTCTAGCTGACCTGAAATAGAAAACTTGATACCATTCGCAAAAAATCTGTTTACTTTCTTTGATAGCTTGCATACACTTACGCTATTTTGATTTGGTTAAATTTTAAGAGCAGAAGCAGCCCCGAAAGTTTGAATATAATACCCTCAGTCGTTCTTGGGATACTGCTGAGATGCCTAATTGGGAATTGGCATTATCACAGTGCATTTTGATTTTATCTAAAGGCAACATTTAGTTTTTAAACATAATGGGCAAATGGGAGGGTGGGCGGGGAGGGTGGGAGTGGAAGGAGGATTAGTTGCCCTCCAATCACTTTCGACTATTAAAAAGAACATCAGCCCGTTATATTTTCATTCGGATGAGCCTTTTTCGAAGTTCCTATGACGTGTTCTTCTATACGAAGAGCCGTGGTCTAACAACAACAACAACAAAGAATAATACATTATACCCACATTGATCTTTACTATCAATATGTCAAGCCTTCCAATCACTTTCGACTATTAAAAAAGGCACTAGGCCTTCGATTTCCAATCGAATGAGCCTTTCTGGAAACGACAAAGCTTACTATGAACACGTTATATGCCCACAGGGCATAAATTACAACCCTTACCCTAAGGTCTGTTAGGGTGGTTGTCATCCTCTAACACCGAATTTCCAGAACTTTCAACTACTTTAAACAAAATGGCTATCTCAAATTTTGATTGGATGTGTTTGGGGAAATGTTGGGTGAGAGAGAGGTGGTAGTCGCTCTCCAATCACTTTCAACTATTAAAAATAGCACTAGCCCTTTCAATTTCCAATCAAATGAGCCCTTTTGAAGTTTATACGACAACGCTTTCAATAAAAACCTTATATGCCCCCAGGGAATAACTTACAGCCCTTGCCCTGAGTGCTGGGGGGAGGAGGTGTCATTCTCAAAGACCTAATTTCCAGAACTTTCTACTACGTTGAGCAAAATCGCTATCTGAAAATTTTGATTGGACGTGTTTGGGTGAATGGTGGGCATGAGAGGGGGGTTAGTTACCCTCCAATCACTTTCAAATATTACAAAGGGCACTAACCCTCTCAATTTCCAATTGAATGAGCTCCTTTTGAAGTTTTACGACAACTCTATCTATAAAAACCTTATATACCCTCAGGGCAGAACTTACAACCTTTACCCTTGGGGCTCTGGAGGGTTTGTCATCCTTAAATACATAATTTCCAGAACTTTCAACTATGTTGAACAAAATGGCTATCTCTAAACTTTGATTGAATGTTTTTGGGAAAATGGTGGGCATAAGAGTTTACTCTTTACTCACTTTCAACTATTAAAAAGGCAATTTCAATTTCCAATCAAATGAGCCCTTTTTGAAGTTTCTACGACAACGCGTTATATAAAAACCTTATATGCCCCCTGGGTATAATTTACAACCCTTGCCCAAAGGGCTTTGGGGAGGGGGTTGTCATCCTCAAAGACCTAATTTCCAGAACTTAAAACTACGTTGAACAAAATGGCTATCTCAAAGTTTTGATTAGATGTGTTTGGGGAAAAGGAGGGCTTGATAGGCGGGTTAGTCGCCCTCTAATCACGTTCAACTACTAAAAAGGGCACTAGTCCTTTGAATTTGCAATCGAATGAGCCTTTTTTGAAGTTTCTACGACAACACCTTCTATAAAAAACCTTATATGCCCCCAGGGCATAACTAACAACCCTTACCCTAAGGGCTTTGGGGGACTGTCCTCCTCAAAAACATAATCTCTACCTGGAAATCTACTAGGCTACGCTGAACAGAATGGCTATCTCAAAATTTTGATTGGATGTGTTTCGGGAAATGGTGGGCGTGGAAGGGGTGTCAGTCTCCTTCCAATCACTATCGACTATTAAAAAGGGTACAAGCCACTCCAATTTCCAATTGAATGATCTCTTTTCGAAGTTTCTACGACAACTTCTTCGATACGAAGTGGCCTGCTCTAAAGGAAAAATTTATTAAATAATACATTGTGCCAACATCATTCTTATATGCCCCCAGGGCATAACTTAAAACCCCTGCCCTGAGGGTTATGGGGGAGTGTTCCTCCTCTTTACTTAGTCCCCGTCTTTTGTCTCGTTCTCGAGTGTCCCCGTTCTTTACTTAGGCAGCGCGATTGCGCTGTCTATGATTTATACAACAACTTTCTATATAAACCTTATATGCCCCAGGGAATAACTTACAACCCTTACACTGAGGGCTGTGATGGGGCTATCATCCTAAAAGACCTAATTTCCAGAATGTTCAACTACGTTGAACAAAATGGATATCTCAAAATTTTGATTGGATGTGTTTTTGAAAATGGTGGACCTGAGAGGGGCATTAGTCACTATCCAATTACTTTCAAGTATCAAAAAAGGCACTAGCCCTTTTCAATACCCAATTGAATGAGCCCTTTTCAAGTTTCTACGACAACGCTTTCAATAAAACTTTATATAACCCCAGGGCCTAACTTACAAACCACGCACTGAGGGCTGTGAGGGGGTTATCATCCTAAAAGACCTAATTTCCAGAACCTTCAACTACGTTGAACAAAATGGATATCTCAAAATTTTGCTTGGATGTGTTTGGGAAAATGGTGGGCGTGAGAGGGGCTTTAGTCGCTATCCAATTACTTTCAACTAATAGAAAAGGCACTAGCCCTTTCAATTTCAAATTGAATGAGCCCTTTTGAATTTTCTACGAAAACACTTTCAATAAAAACTGTTTATGCCCCCAGGGCATAGCTTACAACCCTCGCCCTGAGGGCTGTGGGGGGAGGGGTTGTCATCCTTAAAGACCTAATTTCCAAGACTTTCAGCTACGTTGAATAAAATGGCTATCTAAAAATTTTGATTGGATGTGTTTGGGGAAAAGGTGGGTGTGAGAGGAGGGTTAGTTGCCCTCAAATCCCTTTCGACTATCAAAAAGAGTACTTGCCCTTTCAATTTTAAATCAAAAGAAGTCTTTTTCAAGTTTCTACAAAAAATATTGCAAGGAAAAACCTTAAATGCCCCAAGGGCATAACTTAGTCGCCTGCCCTGAGGGCTGTGGGAGAGTCTTCTCCACAAAACCATATTTTCTATCTAGAAATCAACTACGCTGAACAAAAGGGCTATCTCCAAATTTTTAGGGGCGATGTTTGGGGGGATGTTGGGCTTGGGGTGCTAGTTGCCCTCCAATCACTTTCGATTATTAAAATGGGCACTCAAAATTTTGAGACAGCCATTTTGTTCAGCGTAGTTGATTTCTAGATAGAAAATATGTTTTGAGGAGGACACTCTCCCATAATACTTTATTTCCAATAGAATGAGCCTGTTTTGCAGTTTCTACGACAACGCCTTCTATAAAAAACCTTATCTGCCCCCAGTTCATAACTTAAAACCCTTGCCCTGAGGGTTGTGGGGGAGTGTCCTCCTCAAAAACACATTTTCTATATCTGGAAATCAACTACGCTGAACAAAATGGCTATCTCAAAATTTTCATTGGATGTCTGGGGGGTCGATGGGTGTGGGGGGGGGCTAGTTGCCCTCAAATCACTTTCGACTATTAAAAAGGGCACTAGAACTCTCGAGTTCCAATCGAATGAGCCCCTTTTGAAGTTTCTACGACGACCCTTTTCATATGAAGTGCCCTGCTCTAAAGAGGAAAAATAATAAATGATCATTGTGCCAACATCGTTCTTATGTGCCCCCAGGGCATAACTTAAAACCCTCGCCCCGAGGGTTGTAATACGAAGTTTAAAAAAAAAACATTGTGCCCACATCGTTCTTTACTTAGGCAGCGCTATCGCGCAGCCTCTGATTAGAAATAAGGAATGGTCGTACATCTACTCTTCTTATTCTATATTTCACTAATTCATTATCCTCTGTGTCACTTGCTTTGCTATTGGGAGCTTTCTTTAGGGCAGCAGCCGGACTTGATATATATTTTTTTTTTTTGAGTTGGTTTGGGTTTGTTATTTACTGCACCAGCCGCCTACTTTATTTTTGTGCACATCAATTATATCCTTCCTTTTAAGATGGTATATAAATGTCGTGGTAAAGACTCCCTTAGCCTTTAGAGACACTTTGCAGAAATTGCACCTGATACTTTCTGTGATTCCTTTTTCAAATGGGATATCCAGAGAGATAGCTTAGAAGATTTAGTTAGAACATCCAAGTCGTCATCAGAAGATGACATCATGCTTTTCTTAGCACAAAGGTTGATTTTAGGATTTTTTACAAAATTAGAAGCACCTTCCAGTAGCCTACTATTTTAAAAATTGCACCTCCACCCAAATATCTGACCTTTTTCACCTCACTGGCATAACTAGGGAGAAAGGGACCAATTGCCTCCTGAGCTGTTTGTTGGCACAATAAGCCAAAGAATCTGTCTGCTTATAAAAGCAAAATGACGTATCCCAACTATGGTTTCATAACAACTTAGACCATTTGAAGCACAATATTAATTTGACAGGAATTAGCTTGTCTATAATTGGTATTTATGAGACTGATAAATCAAATAATTCACCGCTTAGTGTTAATTTTTTGAATTTTTTTTGCTGTATGTTAAAAAATACTGTGTTCACGGGAAGATTGGTATCCTACTGAATGAGAAAAGTGTATCAGCATTTTATAAGAATTTGTTCCTTCCAGAAAATGAGCTAGTTTCAACTCTAGACTTCTTCTTGAAAGGATTTCCATTGAATTTAGAGATGATTTTAGTAACATGAGAAAATGTATTTTTGGCTATCTTGTTATGTTGATGTAATAAAGATTTGCTAGCGAAAAATCATATTTCCACTGGACAAGACTTCAATACATTTACATTGTTCTCTGACTAAGCATTTAAGAGAATTTTACAAATTAATAATCGGTATTTATCATGTATAGGTCAGACCAGTAATCGTAGCAGGTCTATATTATTTAGCAGCATAAATTCCATAAAAACAGTTAGATTAAAGTTCTCGCGGCAAAAGGTGCAAATTATTTCCCATGTAATGTAGGAGACAGAGGCCCTACCACTAGAACCAGGATACACAGTAATAATGATTTGTTTGTATCCTGCTTCTCCTGGACAGTAACTGTGCAACTTTCCTGCTCAATTGATGGAATAATATACTGTAAGGAATACGTCGTTTTAGTGGAATTTAAACTGCACCGTTACAGTCTTAACATTCAGAGGCCCGATCTAAAGTAAACTCTCTGGCGAGGTCTAATGTGACAAGGCCACCATTTAGCAGAATCTTGGGGGGACCCAATGTGACAAAGGTACCAATAATTGACGAAATTGACAAATTTATTCTAAACAAAGGAGTGAAAAAAAAGTAAGGAATGAGGGTGCAGGGAAAAATCTTGGAGGGGGGAGTTGGGTCCTCCCTGGATTCACCACTGCTAACACTTACGCAACTACCTACAATTATCTGACTCCTAGTCCCTAATTCTACCTAGCTGAAACAATCAAGCAGCACTATTTGATACGCTTGACAGACTGAGTTCAATCATTTTACTTACGTTCCAATTCTAGAAATCGTATGAGAGGTAACCACGCTTCTACACAATTTCAAATTATGTTTTAAAAATCATTTTGCAAGTTCAAAATTCTCAAATATCTCATTCTCGTATCACTTAAATAAAATCAGAAACAGAAGAAAAACAGGTAGGAAAAAACAGAAACAGGACGAAATAGCTATTATAAAAACATAAACAGAACAGAACAGGTAAATAAAAAACAGGTCATCTTTTTCTGTTCTGTTTCTGTTTTTTTGCATGAACGGAACAGAAACAGGTACTTTAAAAACAGAAACAGAAAACAGAAACAGTGCCCATGCTTAGGAGCAACCTCGCTCAATAGTATCCAAAACTCTAAAGACGGAATTTTGACACCAATAGATAGATCAAAAGAATCAGATTTTTATGCTGATTTCAAATATAAAAGTTTCATCAAGTTTAGTCAAACCCACGAAAAGTTACGTGCCTGAGAAAATTTGCCTTATTTTCGAAAAAAGGGGAAACAACCCCTAAAAATTATAGAACTTTAATGAGAATCACACACTCAGATTCAGCGTATATGAGAACCCTACTATAGAAGTTTCAAGCTCCTATCTGCAAAAATGTGGAATTTTATATTTTTTGCCAGAAGAAAGATCACGGATGCGTGTTTATTTGTTTTTGTTTGTTTGTTTTTTTCCCCCAGGGATGATCGTATCGATCCAGTAGTCCTAGAATATCTTGAGAGGGCTCATTCGAACGGAAATTAAAAATTCTAATGCCCTTTTTAAGTGTCCAAAAAAATTGGAGGGCACCTTGGCCCCTTCCCACGCTCATTTTTTTCACGAAGTCACCCGATCACAATTTTGAGATAGCCATTTTTTTCAGCATTGTCGAAAATCTAATTAATATGTCTTTGAGGATGACTTAATCCCCCAAACTTCCCGGGGGAAGGGCTGCAAGTTATGAACTTTGCCCATTGTTTACATATAGTATTGGTTATTGGGAAGTATAAAGGTGTTTTCAGGAGGAATTTTTTTATAGTGGGGGTCGGGGTTGGAGTAGGGGATACGGGGGAGGATCTTTCCATAGAGGATATTTCCTTGGGGGAGGGAACATTTCCATGAAGGGGCGCATGATTTCCCAGCATTATTTAAAAAACGATCAGAAATTAAATGAAAAAACAAGTTTTTTTCAACTGAAAATAAGGAGCAACATTAAAATTTAAAACCAACAGAAATTATTGCGTGTATGAGAGGATTCACCCCCTAGTCAATACCTCGCTCTTTACGCTAATGGTTTTCAGTACTTTCAAAAGAGCTATCTATTCTAATTAACCGGCCTTTGTGATTCAGGGATCTGTGATTCGAACAAAATTCGAACTTTAGCGTAAAGAGCGAGGCATTGATTAGGGAGCGAACTCCACAATATACATAATAAAAACATACGAATATAGAAATTCGTTATGTAAGTTAATTCCTACGTTACGTCAGAACAAAATTTCGAGAAAGCCAATTAGCCAAAAAAAGGAAAAGTAATATGCGAATTTTGTTTTAATTATTCATTTACGGTGAGCCAAAATAAAAGCTGCATTAATTTAAAAACGTTCAGAAATTAACTTAAAAAAGCAAGATTTTTTTAACTGAAAGTAAGGAGCGACATAAAAACTTAAAACGAACAGAAATTATTCCGTATATGAAAGGGGCTGTCCCCTCCTCAACGCCTCGCTCTTTACGTTAAAGTTTGACTCTGTCTCACAACCTTATTTTTTAAACAATAAAAAACTTTAGCGTAAAGAGCGAGGCGTTGAGGTGGGAACAGCCCCTTTCATATACGGAATAATTTCTGTTCGTTTTAAGTTTTAATGTCGCTCCTTACTTTCAGTTAAAAAAAAACTTTTTGGTTTGTTTATTAATATAAAGGGATGGGAAAGGAGTGGAAATGGGAAATGGGAAAAGGAGTAAATTTTGCGTTTGAATTTTGCTAAAAACTCTCCCGAAATCAAACAGTTCGTGGTAACGAACTGTAAGTAAGGAGTGACCCGGCTCAATGGTAACCAAAACTTTAGAAAACGGGTTTTTGATACCAATAGATACATCAAAAGAATCATATTTCAATGCTGATTTCAAATATATAACTTTGATTAGTCCTACCCATCAAAAGTTACGCGCCTGAGAAAATTTTGCTGATTTTCAAAAAAAAGGGAGAAAGACCCTCTAAAAGTTACAGAACCTTGATGAAAATCACACCATCATATTCAGTGTATCAGAGCACCCTACTGTAGAGGTTTCAAGCTCCTATCTACAAAAATGTGGAATTTTGCATTTTTTCCCAGAAGAAAGATCACGGATGCGTGTTTATATGTTTTTTTGTTTTTTTTTTTCCCAGGGGTGATCGTATCGACTCAGTGGTCATAGAATATCGTGGGACGACTCATTGGATTGTAAATTAAAAGTTCTAGTGCCTTTTTTAAGTGACCAAAAAAATGGAGGGCAATTAGGCCCCCTCCCACGCTCATTTTTTTCCCAAAGTCACCCGATCAAAATTTTGAGATAGCTATTTTGTTCAGCATGGTTGAAAATATGATAAATATGTCCTTTAGGATGACTCAATCCCCCAAAGTCCCCGGGGGGAGGGCTGAAAGTTATGAACTTTGCCCAATGTTAACATATAGTATTTGTTATTAGGAAGTATACAGACGTTTTCTGGGGGGATTTTTTCTGGTAGTAGAGGGGTGGGGGGGTTGGAGGTTATGTGGGAGGATCTTTCCATGAAGGAAGTTTTCATGGGGGAAGGGACATTGCTATGAAGGGGGTGCCGGATTTCCCAGCATTATTTAAAAAAGATCAGAAATTGAATATAAAAAAACAAGTTTTCCAACTGAAAATAAGAAGTAACATCAAAACTTAAAACGAACAGAAAATATTACGTGTATGATAAGGTTCACCCCCTAGTCAGTACCACGCTCTTTAAGTCAAATATATTTTAGTACTTTCATAAGAGCTATTTATTCTAAATAATGGCCTTTGTGATTAAGGGTCATTTTTAAAGAATTGGAACAAAATTCGAACTTTAGCTTAAAGAGCGAGGTATTGACTAGTAGGCGAGCCCCCTCATATACGTATTATAAAATATATGAATATAGAAGTTCGTTACGTAAGTTAATTCGTAAGTTACGTATATTTATTATTAATAAAAACGTTCGTAAATAAAATTCAACAAGTGTCGAGAAAGCCATTTAACCAAATAAAAGTAAATTTAATATGCAAATTTTGTTTTAATAATTCATGTACGGTGAGCCAAAATCAAAACCTGCATCAATTCAAAAACGTTCAAAAATTAAATAAAAAAAAACGAGCTTCTTTGACTAAAAGTAAGGAACGACGTTAAAACTTAAAACGAACAGCAATTATTCCGTATATGAAAGGGGCTGTCCCCTCCTCAACGCCTCGCTCTTTACGCTAAATTTTGACTTTCTAACAACTCTTATTTTTTTAAACAATAAAAAACTTTAGCATAAAAGAGCGAGGCGTTGAGGAGGGGACAGCCCCTTTGATATACGAAATAATTTCTATTCGTTTTAATTTTTAACGTCGTTCCTTACTTTCAGTTTTAAAAAAACTTGTTTTTTTTATTTAATCTAAAACGGAAGCAAATCATACGCTGTACTCAAAATCAGCGACCCAGCGAGCTCGTCATCTCAGCTGTTGGAGAAAATTGTAGCTAGCGAAGACGAGATTGCAAGAACGCAAAAATCAATGATGAAAAAAATTACTGAGAAAGTTTTATAGAAGTGTGGGGATAAACAACAGATAAGTGGGGATTCCTTAAAACAATTGTGTGAGACGATAATTAGTGAAATTTATGCCTCAGTGTCCCTTGAGTTTACACCAAAGTTTCGAAGCTTATTACAGTCTTACAAAAGTTTGAAAGCAGAAATTCAAGCGTTGGAAAATCGCATGGCACAGATGGAAAGTAATCGACGATTTTGAACAAGAAAAGCTCCTATATAGCTTAGTTTTCAACGGTGTGAAGCAGTTACCGGGTGAAGATTTGAAGTAACAACAGCGAATATCATAACGCAGAAAATGGGAGTGACCGGTTTTTCACAAAATGACATTCAGAGTATTTACCGTTACCGTTTAAATAATTCCACTGTACTAGGCCAAAAAGATATTGCACCGGTGTTTGTGTGAGAAACAGTGAATTGGCAAGTAAAGTTTTCAAGAGCAAAACTAAACTTGCTAAGTCGGGCATTTTCGTGTCAGAGGCCCTAACGAAACGCCGTCACGACATTTTGAATACGGCAAGGGATAGTGTTGGAATGCAATATGTCTTTTATGATCGTGGGCTATTTCTAACAAAACTCCCAACAGAGACCATTGCTCGCAGGATTCGGTCACTGGTTGATTACTTTTAGTTGGTTGTGCTTATTTTGTTGTTTTGGTTTATTATCTATCAAATTTTTGTTCTGTTTTCATTTATTATTCTTATAATTATTTATCTGTTCCTAGAGCTTAACTGCACCTTTTTTTTGTCTTTTATTATTATTTTATTTTCACAATGAGAGCTATCAAAGTATTTACTAGATATAAATATGTGTGATGTACCAATCGGTACCACATCGAGGTTGACCTGGTTGGAAAGTTGCCCATTTGATATTGATAGTTATTAACTTTCGGATTTGACAAATGAAGAGCCTACCGTGATTTATAGACCTTTGCAGTTTAGTAAATATTGTGATTTCTTGTATCTTGGAATTACCCAAAATTCTCGTTTCAATGTGTGTTCGTGGAACTGCCACCTTACTTCTTCGTATGATGAGATATTTTATTTTATTTCGAAATGTCGGAATCTCCATTTTATGGCCCTCTGTGAAACCTTTTTGAGCCAGGATAGTCCTCTCTCGTCTTTTAGTTTTCCAGGCTATCAGCTTACCGCCAGGAGTAGAGCTTCAATGAACCACGGCGGACTCGGTTTGATAGTAAATGATTCACTTAAATTGAAGCCAAGGGAGGGTTTTGATGTCAGGAGAGAAGGTAAGATAGAAACATTTTCTATTGAAATCGAGATTGGTATGAGGCTTGGTGCGAGGAAAATAATCCTATCAGTAGTTTATAAGCCTCCAAGTGGGTCGAATAAAGATTTCACAGTAGGTTTCCAAAGTCTTCTAATGATTGTTCAGAGGTCACAACAAGAGTTTTTATGCATGGGTGATTTTTATTTTAATTAATTTAAAAAACTTTTTCCACAAAATAATTTTTTCAAAGAAAAGTAAAGAACTCCATTAAACAAAAAATGAGAAAAAATAAAAGAAAAAAATCTACCAAGCGTGAAACTACCACAAATCAGCATCGATAAATAAATGAAACCCAAAACAAACAGAAATTACAATAATTAACAGAGTCAAACTCAAAACGAGCAGAAATTAACATAAGTTGAGAGCAAAACCCCTATGCCTTCCCAAGGCCAGAACAAAGTTTTTACTTCACTGAAAAAATACAAATATTTTTACTTTTATAACTTTAATAAATCAAATAATATTAACATTTTGATTACTAAATATCAGTATATGTATATTAAACTGACAATACACATTCATTAGAATCCACATCATGCATTCATTAGAATGCATACATCATAAAAATGTTGATTGGATGTGTTTGGGGAAAAGGTGGGCGTGAGAGGGGAATTTGTTGCCCTTCAGTCACTTCCGACTATTAAAAAAGGTACTAGCCCTTTGAATTTCAAATCGAATGAGCCCTTTTTCAAGTTTCTACGACAACGATTTCAATAAAAACCTTATATGCCCCCAGGGCATAGCTTATAATCTTTCCCAGAGGGTTGTGGGGGAGTGTCTTCCTCAAAAATATATTTTCTATCTGGAAATCGACTACGCTAAACAAAATAGCTATCTCAAAATCTTGATTGAATGTGTTTGGGGAAATGATGGCCGGGGGGAGGCTAGTTGCCCTTCTATCGCTTTCGACTATTAAAAAGGGCACTAGCCTTTTGAATTTCCAATCGAATTAGCCTTTTTTGAAGTTTCTACGACAACGCCTTCTATAAAAACTTTATTTGCCCCCAGGGCATAACTTAAAACCTTTTCCCTGAGAGTTGTGGGGAGTGTCCCCCTCAACAATATATTTTTACGTGGAAATCAACTACGCTGAACAAAATGGCTATCTCAAAATTTTGATTGGATGTGTTTGGGGGGATGATGGGTGGGGGGGGGGGCTAGTTGCCGTCCAATCACTTTCGACTATTAATAAGGGCACTAGAATGCACAATTTCCAATCGAATGAGCCCCTTTAGAAGTTTCTACGACGACCTCTTCCAGATGAAGTGCCCTGCTCAAAAAGGAAAAAATAAATAGTACATTGTGCTAACATCGTTCTGATATGCCGTCAGGGCATAAATTAAAACCCTTGCCCCGAGGGTTGTGGGGGAGTGTCCTCCTCAAAAACATATTTTCTATCAGGAAATCAACTACGCTGAACAAAATGGCTATCTCAAAATTTTGATTCGATGGATTGGGGGGAATGATGGTTTTGGGGGGGGGGGGGGCTAGTTGCCCTCGACTTTAAATATTTCGACTTTGACTATTAAAACGGGCACTAACCACTCCAATTTCCAATCAAATGAGCCCTTTTCGAAGTTTCTACGACAACTCCTTCGATAGGAAGTGCCCGGGTATGGAGAAAAAAAAAATGTGCCCACATCGTTCTTTACTTAGGCAGCGCTAGCGCGCTGCCTATGATCTTTTATCTACAGGTGGTTGTAACTTAGATTTTTTAATTTTTATGATTTCTAATAAAAATTTTCCCACAGTAACAATACCTACTAGGATCACGGAACACTCTGCTACCCTGATTGACAATATGTTTGTCTTTTCAAAGTATATCCGACATGCGTTTTCTAATATTGCAGTGAATTCGGCGGTTGAGTAGAGTTGACCTTTTGAATTCTATGGCCCCTCCGTACCAAACAGGTTTTTCTGGTAGTCCTATTCTACAGGTCATTACACCTTTGCCAAGAGGAACGAGTATAACTTGATTGGTGATTAGGATTTGAATATAATGAATAGTTTTTGTTACAATTGATAATAGTAAGAGAATTGAATTCAAAGAGAATAGTTTTTATTTGCAAGGATATTAGTAGAGGAAAAAATGAGTAGTGCATTTACATTTATTGGAGATTAATGATGGAGCTGACAAGAGTGATGCACGAGTACCTAATGTGGCTGTGGAAATAAATGCTGGTTGTAGAATATATCTTGAATGGGACACTATGTATGCTAGATACGTGATATCATTAAGCAAATTTAAGCAGGAGGAGCAGTTGTGTTTTGCTGGAAAAGTAAATATTCTCCATATAAATAAACTTCGGTCAGCATTAGATGTCCTATCTAAACATATTGATGAGAACAAAATACATCAGTGATTATTATTATTGTAATTATGTTCAATAAAACTGTTTATAAATCAATGGTATTTTTTTTTCTTTCTATAGTAGACTAGCGTATATTTTTTAGAGTAGAAAAAAGAGATTCTGGCTAGTCTGAAGTTGGTTGTGAGAGAGTTAGGACTAAAAAAAATGGATAGATTCGAGAAAGATCGATTCATAAGGAATCTAGTTCTTATGGAAAAACGTTTAATTCTAGACGATGATTTTCTAGACTTGTCTATTCAAAGGAAGATATTTTCTCGGGGAATGCTTTTTGATATAATGAAAAGTGATTCTCCATCATTAGACTATTGTATGAAGCTTTTTCATTGTGGTCCAAATGCATTTACACAATTTATTGATATATTGATCACTACACAAAGAAAAGATATTCTGGATACGCTTTTAAACATTAGTTTAGACATTGGTGACTTTTTTTCATAAAACAGAGTGTAGACAATGACGATTTACTCTCTCTTTTTCTCCCGTAAAATTTTTTTTTTGTTGCTAAATAAGTTTACTTGTGACAGTGAGAGCGCCAACACTTTACAAAATGCTCAACACAAGTCCGTTCTGTATGTACACACTGGGCAGCTGGTCATCATCATGTGAGAATTGAACAATGATTGAGTAGTATGATGAAAAGTGTAGATTATGCAACCCGTGTAAATTTCATAGAGGATATGCTGTACAAATTAAAGGTTGTAATTCCTGTCTTGAAGAGGTGTTTGACTCTCATCCTATAGGTCACCTATGCTCCAATTGTCATTATGATAAATATAAGCAGTGGGAGAGTACATATCCCGGTATGATTGGAAAGAATCCTATCCGTGATTTTAGTTTACTGGTACGATATTGGTATCGTCGTGGTTTTAGACTGTTCTGGGAGGAGGAACCGGGTCAACGATTCAACTGTTGGAACAACAAGAGAAAATGGTTTCTACGTCATTGTTGTGAAGACACTGGGTGTTATGATTATAAACCCACTGATTTTCATTTGGCTGTGACGGAATGTGATTCGACACTTGAGGACACTGATTGTAATATTGCTTCAAATAAGCACATTGAAACATGTGAATTCTATAGAATGAATGAGAATAGTATCATTGACTATACAAAAAGATATGACAAGAGTGAAGTCACACTCTACTGTAGAAAATGTGACCCTGACATTGCACTACATCAGGATCAGTGCACGGTGAATTCAGATAATCTACCTGCACTAGTCGTTGTCGACAAATACCTACTAGTGGATTAGATCTAAAGAGTAGAAAAGTCATTTTATCATGTATATAATTTTTTTTTTATTAATAAAAACTTGGATAGAAATCTTTAGAACGTTTTATTATTAGGACACTAAAATAGATATTAAATACACATGCAAGTATATTTTCAAATAAAAAGTTGTTCAATCGAGGTAGGTCAATGTAGATATCGAGAAACTGCTTGTAGGTGTAGCCACGACATCTGAACATGAAAAAGAGTAGTGCATGAAAGCCACACGTCTTAGTCGTTAAATCCTGTACTCTTCGTTGATTTTGAATAATGGTTTTCCCACTGCTTTCAATAAATTTGTTGATATATGGAGCGTAGAATTTATACAATAAGCCAAGAAGATCAAAAAATTCAATATTTTTTGCTGTTTGAAAGATTCATAGCCAATGACCGGTCTTCAAAGTCGATGGACTGCTATTAACAATGATTAGGGTATTGTTAACATTTGGAATTTTTAAAATGAAGTCCGAGGGTATGCAATAGGACTTGTACTGGGACATGTATGGATTCATACTAAATACGTTGATAATTTGGTTTGTGTTCACGGTGCTAACTCTAGTAGAACACTGCCATCGGGCGTGATTTACCAAAAGGTTTCAAATTGACTCAGTGATTATTAGCGTGATACTCTCAGTCAGAGCATTGGCAAATGTACACTCTAAACGTACATTCCCTGTTCGTACTATGGTCATATCTTGCGTGCCTGACAAATCCAAAACAATAACCCCATGATTTTTTGAAAACATTGAATCGGTTATTCAATTTTCAAATAGTTGATAGTCATGATCTAGGGATTGCATGGTCAACTCATACAGAGTTCTATAGGATTTTTTGTCAAATGAAAGAGTGTACAGTGGAATACCATTCACTTTACACACGAGGCTAGATAGACAAAAAAAATTAAAATCGTGGGGAGATTCAGTTCAGGATCAAACGGAACTTCCACTTTTCACAAACGCCACTGCCAATTTTGATGGGATTTTTCCATTGATAAATGATGAATTGTTATAGCTACGAGAGTCAGTGGCACTGTGATATTGATTGGGGGTTGTATGTGGGACAATAAGTTTAATGGAATTACAATAGGCTCTTAGCTTTTCCACTCCCAATGCAACAGATTTCATAACTCGGTGTTGTCGGACATTGAGAATGGCTGATGTGATTATAACATTTGAATCGGGTGCTGCAGGAAGTATTTTTCTCAAAATGAAATTCGATGGAGCCATCTGTAACTTTATGTCAATCTTGATATTGGGGGGAAGCCATTAGGATACATTGAATATCTCATGATTTAATTTTCCAACTAGATGATACTCCTGAGTGACTGCTTGGTCCAACTAACTATCTGTATCGGTACCTGTTCAGTGTGCCGAATCCGATTAGAGCCAAATTATCTCCTTGTACATCTTCTGTGACACCATACTACATGTTATGAAGCTTGTAGATTTTTAAAAAGTCTTTCGGGTGAACCTAAAAGTCCCAGTGGGCAATAAATTAACTAGTTTGAATAGGTTGTGTAGAATACAGTTTCATAGGAGAGACCATCACCGGCATTTGGAGTTGTATTTTCTTACTTTTTCGTCACAACAAAACTTAAATCAATAAATTTTAATGACAAATCAATAAAATATTCTACATTGGAAAATATTTGAAAGTGTATATTTCCCGAGACGGGTGGCTGGGGATGAAATTGTTCATAGTAGCCATACATGACACTGACATCAACATTTTCAGCATTGAATAGATTCAATGAGGAACTGATTGATGGATATGATTCCTTGTGGGGGAGATAAGTCATCTTAAGAGAAGAAATCCTTCTTTGATCTAACAATCTTTTTCTTTTTCTTCTTCTGCTGCTTATTGGCCTTCGTTGTTTTATTTCTCAAAGTCCTTGTTGATGTCCTTGGCTTCCTGCCTGGGTGGAGACTGATGAGCGAATGATGCAAACACATCCTTTTGAATCCCTCTCCAGTTTGTCAAGATTTTAATTTCTCACCAACGGATCGTGCTGAAGATTTAATATTTTTCTTAACACCCTCCTTCAAATTCTTGCCCCACCTCCAGTACTGTAGTGTGGATGCAGAAAAAGTTGATGCAGCAGGTACAAGATATTTTCTGGCAAGGGGTAGTGCAGAACGAACTAACTTAGCAAAATAGCGGCCAAGAAAAGAGCCAGACATTTTAGTACGCCAAATGCAGTATTCCAATCCCTTGCATATTCCATGAGGATTCAAATAGTCAAGATTGCGATCGATATATTGACAGACAAATGGACTCATAAGATTGTTCATTTTTTAGGTTATTGTACCGTTGTCGTTGACAATGGGTCGAAAATGACATGTAATTACTGCTAAGCCTTTTGTTATTACTAGAGGTTCACCCAATTCACTTCTTAGTGTTAACTGACAGAGTTCCAAATATGAAGTGTTTACAGGAACATACTGAAGATGCTTTATATTATAGTGATGAGCAAGTTCATGAGTTGTTTTTCGTTCAAGAACACGTAGGAGGGGGACATTTGAATTACCGACTCTCGACGTTTCCACAAAGGATGCATAGAGAAATATGCAAGAGTCCGAGGCAAAACCAGGTGGGTAATCAGCAAAAATAACTTGATCCATCCCGTAAACAGCGCCAGCATTTGCCGCATTTATATTTTTCTTAGTACATCCAAGAGCATCTCTCAAAGTGTCCTTGAGAATAATTGTTTCATTTTCAACAGGTTGAGAGACTGTTAATCCTATCATGTTTCAGGGACTAGTCTAAATTAAACATACCATTAAGACGACCTTAGATTTTTCTATTGATTGTACGACACCAATCCTTCATATTATCATATTCAATATATTTCAATCTGACATGTGGATAGTCACTAGATGCAAGTTCTTCAAGCCACTCATAGTAAGTATAGCCCAACCTCTTCATATTCCAATCGAATGGTATAACGTTTATTTCAGACACGCGATCCTTTCTCAGAATGTCATATGTATTTTCGAGAATACAATCGATAAAAGTTACTTCATGTCCATCGTCAAATTTGATGGCTGGTTACAGTTTTATACAAAAATCACTTTTTATATTTAAGTCAGTTTAGAGAGGATCGGAAAAACTAGACCTGAATGTCACATAAAAATCATGGGACATTGTCAATATCTTCAATACCGATCCAATAATCGAAATCAGAGTTGTGATCCAGCCACTAAACAATTAGCTGTTTCATATCCCCGCAAGTACGTCTCTTTAATATCTTTTCAATTTGATAAATTTCACTAGAATTTTTAACTTTTTGAAATTCATATTCATAAAATCCGCAGAGAATCTCTTCATATTTGGTATCACGCAGGCGATAAGTTATGGGTTTAGTGTCTAGGATTTTTGCCACTATAAAAAGTTCAGTGGACCACAGGTAAGTCACCTTTTCAAAAATATTACTTGTTCTATTAATTCGAACAGTTTCGCCAAGATTGAATTTATTTTTCTTTATCTTTAATTTCAACTCATTGTAATATTGTTTAAGAAAGGTGTCAATTGTATTTTTATCAGATTAATGAATGTCCATGTGTGTAGAGCTGGACAATGATCAATGATGTCGTTGTTTATAAATCAACATGATTTTATTCACATCATGAATAAAATCCGCCTTATTTTTCAGTGTAAAATATCTTAAAATTAAAAGTCGAATAGTTTTTATGAATCGTTTGGCCATTGTAACCTTCATATAACCGTGACGATGATAGAGAAGCTTACTATATTCCTCAACTGCTTTTGCAACATGAAGATTAACAAATTCACTACCGTGATCTGTTTGAATTTTTTTTATATGAATTCTTTTCAAGAATACTTTCAATGGCCTGAGATATTTCAACGCCTCTCTTTGATCATAATGGACTTGCATATGCATAAAGACTAAAAACACTGATTGAAAGTAGAAAGTACTTGTACGGTGTATTGTGACGTCTTTGAAGCTCAACTAGAGTCAGGAGATATGCTTGCATTATATGCCCTTGGTAAAAGGCTTTAGTTTGTCGATATTGATTGGCACGAAGTCTTTGATTCCGATGTAGAGTGTAACTCGGTTCATTTTCTAGATAGTCTTGTACTATTTTAGGGCGAACACCTGTGACTATGGAAAGATTTGTTGGAGAACTTAAACTCACCACCTCGCCAATATTTTCATAAGCACCTTTCAAAACTTCATCCATTTCGAGCGTAAACACGTTGTGTAATGTCCGCTACCCTTTTGTATACTGGCTGGTGGTGACGCTGACTTGATACGTCTTCGCTTTTGTCTAGCCATCAGTGGTGTGCTAGTATTTTCCAAAATTGATTTAAAATCTTCTTCTTCTTCAAGTTCATATTTTAATGTTGATGATGATGATGCACGTTCA
Source organism: Artemia sp. Qi Xiang Cuo (assembly GCF_049724085.1). Lineage (NCBI taxonomy): Eukaryota > Metazoa > Arthropoda > Branchiopoda > Anostraca > Artemiidae > Artemia > Artemia sp. Qi Xiang Cuo. The sequence goes on along the minus strand of NC_142811.1, from coordinate 45,065,284 downwards.
TTTAATTTTTTTTAGAATTATTCTATTTCCGATAAGACTTTTGGGGAAGTTTAGTCTACGAAGAAAGCTGTATAGATGAGTTTCAAATGATAATAGCACTTTAAGATTTGTAACAATGTCATACATTAAATAAAAATGATTATAACTCTTACTCCGAAATATAATCCTGTCACCTTCGCTCTCAACTTGAATTTTACCATTTCCCAGGAGATAGACTAGGTGTCTTGATATTTTTTAGCGATAATTGTGAGGCCGCGTATTTCCAAATTTAAATAAAAATTAATAAGATTACAACTACTTGATTTTTGTTCGAGCAGCAGCAGCAGCAGTAGATTCTTAAGGAGATAATTATGTTTTGGAGTCAGCAGCAGCAGCAGCAGTGCGCTTCGATCGATGGTGGTTTTCCACTCGACAAAGTGCATATTGAAGTAAAATCAGTTTTTTATCACTCTCAATAGTTTCATTGTCAACGACTTTATTCATATTCTTCTCAAAGTGCTTGACAGGTGAGAGTGTGAGTTCTATTGGAGTCAATTTATAGGGTTTTGCCATTCTCTCTCTATAGAAAACTGTTTACTAGTCCTGCAATTATTGGCAGTAAAAGTGTGAAAAAGCTACTGCGTGTCTGAAGAAGTTGTTTAATTTTAAAATTATGTCCTTTATTTTTGTAGGTCCATGTAAGTAAAATGGAATAATGTTTCTTTGCCCGTTTTTCAAATTCTTCTAATAGTTGAACACTATCCTTGGTTAAATTTAAACAAAGATCGGATATTAGAATAATGGAATCATTGCCAATATCATGTTAGAATATCGCTTTTTTATGCGGATATGTTGATGTGATTAGAACTGAAAACAAATGCCTATTTTAATTTACTTTCTTCTATTTTATTATAGAGACTTATTTGTCCTCTTAGTGTTCACCGGCAGATATACTGTAATTTTATTGTCAAAAATATATATGACTACATGCATTTCCTCAGATGTATTTTTATTAAGATCGAATAGGATGTAACCCTAGAGTTTATCAGTTGCATGATTGACTGTTGAGAGCAGAAATTTCGGTGCACCTGAATGGATCTGTTCATTGAGCGTTATTATCGAGCGAGAATCACGAACAACTCTGTGGATGAAATACTAGGTAAAGTTCAAAGCAAGTTTTTGTATATATTTGCTCCGATGAAAGATATTTTTTAGAACCAGAGTAATGAATATCTGTTCATGATAAGAGCGAACATTGAAAAATTGTAGAATTTTCAGAGACCATTTTTCAAAAGATTCATCCAGATTTTCAATGATCAGCCAAGAGTTTGGTTCAATAATGTACAAAACATCAAGTCCCTTTATGAACTGTATCTGCACCGACCCTACGACAGCAGCAATTGCTTGTATTTTATCGTATCCCCCATGCTATGTACTGTAGCAATAGTCAATTTTTTTTGGTTTTTCCGCAAACATTTTATCACAATTTTATATTATTTTAGTTAAGAGTTCTTTTTTGCCTGTCATTTAGGGTTCACAAAAAAACGATCTGAATGGTTTTTTGAATTGATACCATTTTCTGTCAATTTTTCATCTTGAAAACTAAATGTATACACTACTTGTATAATGACTAAACAATTTCCCTACTCCTAATCTGTTCTACAAGAAGAAGAAGAAGACAAAGACTAAAAAATAATAATATTTTTTTCTTTTATTATATGCACATAAAAAAGTAACAATAAATTGAAAAAAAATACACTTTTAAAAATTTATTTATAATAAAAAAATACAACATTTACATGGGCACAGAGAGAAAAAACACTTTTTTTTGGTTTATTTATAGAGAAAAAAACTTTAAATTAGAGAGAGAACTTGAAAAAAAAAATCTGCTCTAAGTCCAAAAAAAGATAACTTTGGTGACGGTGCGCCCCCGCGCTGGCGGCGGCCGCCCCCCCCCGGGGCCGCGAGGCCCCCCCCCCCAAAGGCCGCGAGGCCCCCCCCCGAAGGTTTCTAGGAAATAATTTACAGGACTTTATTTAAACCGAGACTTTCCCTATGGGCAATACATTCGATCCGTTCTGAAGTTAAATAGTGTCCATGGGGGAGAGTGGTCACACCATCTTGACAAACATAGACCTTGTCAGAAATGGTACTCACGGCAATTTTTTATACATTTACAGTAATGCTCTTGTAGTTGTGGGAACGAATTACCAACAATTTTGCTCGTGGAATTGTATTTTGAACAATACATGTACTATAAATGTCCGTTTCGAAAGTTTTGTCTACATAGTACGTCGGTACTCCTTTGCAACTTTTCTTGATTTCCTCGTTGTATGTTTGTAAAATGTACATCTTCAGACCTGCAAACATACCACGGGAAATCCAGTCACGTCCTGGTTAAGATTTAAAAAATAAAAGCAGATTTGGTGCTCGACGGTTTAATATTTAATGGTAAATTACAATATACCAATTAGGGGAGTCCATACATGAACTGATAATTCCACTGTGCGCCAAATCATCAAGTAAATTTGCTGTTTTTATTTTTAGCAGTAGAGAATCCGTGTCACCGTAGTAGACCTCTACTTGCCCCTTCTCAGGCACCTTTACCCTAGCAACATTGTAAGAGAATTCCAATTTGAGCTTCTTAGAGATTTTCGGGATAGTACTGCTTGCATTACTATTTTTATTCAAAACAATGTATCTTTTTTTTCCTATTCAAAAGTACCAAGTCCGGGCCAATGATTGTAGAGGAAGTGTAATTGGGATTAGTAGTAATTCAAGCATATTTTTCAGGATTGGTCAAAACGTCACAAAGAGTCCTATTATAAACACTCTCACACGTTTAGCCGAAAGCCGAATTCAAAATGAGGTTAAAAATTTCTTTTTCGGCTTTCGTCTCCGCTGAAGAACGTTAGTTGACAATATTGTAACCAAGTGTTTCCAAATAGTGTTTTTGACCAAACTCGAGTACTTTGTCAACTTCTGTGAAATTCAAACCGTTTTTGCACATACATTTCGACGCCAAATTATGTGCAACTATGTTTTTTTTTCGGCAGAAGGTAAGCAATATGTTTGTTTTGAAGGTACCCAGCGCACTCTATCCATATCGAATAGACGCCTATTGTAAAGACTTAAAGAGTCCTTAGACACATGTCTACTGATCCACGGGACAACAAAATCCTTTACTGAATCATGAAACTCGACTAGTATCTCCCTATCAATTTAGAAAAACCATCCAACCGAGTCATTATGCTAAGCACTGTTAATGTTGAGTGACTGGGGAGCTTGAAGGTCATTGAATGATATAGATTCTACGTAAGGTAGTGCATAATTGAATAAGGCCAAGGGGTGGAGAGGATTCATATCGATGAAAACTAAATTCGAGTTTGTCCCTGTCTTCTCTCCTGTTGGACCACTTTCCAAGATACGGTCCCCGTGAAAAACAAAACCCCCCCTCATTAACCTCTCAATGAACATATGCAGATCAATGTCAGTGATTAGCCCGATTTTTCCCCCAATTATTTTCAGGATAAGGTCCATCACTAGATGAGGCGAAGACAAATGATAACCCGAATTAAGATTAAGTTCCTTATAGATTTTTTCCGTATTTTTTCACATAATGTATAACAGGGTTAAAATATCACTTGATAAATACAGCCTACAGTAGTCATGTCAATTTTTACGACCTACTTCTGACAACACATTTTTAGAACATCTGTGTTCTTTAAGGGTACAAATAATAACACTAAGACTGTTATAAAATAAGTCGTTGTATAGACTAGATTCATCGGTAACTTTTTATGTGGAACAAAAATGGTTATAAGTATAGATGCTAGTGGCTATTAAAAAATTATATAAATAATCTGTACATTGTTGCTTGAGAAGGGGGAAAGTACCGCAGCCGCCATCGTTTTTCTACGCATGAATCAATTCGCTCAATAATGTGGGAAAAAAATCCTACGAATATAAAAAGTGAATTTTTTTCGTACGCTCAACTCCGGCTTCAACAAATATCAAAATAATTTCCAAAACAGGCATCTTGTCGATGATTTGGGTGTTATTATGGACGCAAAGTTATCTATCTCCAAGGAATCATCATCTATTTTTCAAAGTCTTTGAAAACACACCAATGTAGGTAGCACATTCTTCAGATTGTAGTTAGAGTTATTTACTAAAATCGGTCGAAAAAGTGGTTGTTTAATTTTTAAATTACACGAAGTTTGACCCCACCATTGAAAGTTACTTTTTCCCGTTGAATTAGGGCCAATACGGTGATTGTGGTTCTGCGCTGCATCTTTTGGAACGAGGGGCCCCCTACACACCCTGCACATTGCCCTATTTTCCAACGCCAGTCGCTCTTTATCCGACACTATCATTGGAAAATTCGTACGGCATAATCGTAAAATTGCCCTGTTTACCGTTTAAATTAAAGAAACCAATTAACCGTTTTTATTAAAGAAACCAAAACTTTACCATACGGCCCTCCTCGTCCATAGTAAAAAAACCTCAATTAGGATTTTAGTGTTGGCGTTATAACGTGTGTGTGCGTAGGAACACGCAACTAGATTGTATTCCTTAACTAGAGTTGGTCTGAATGAGTTTAATAACTCAAGCAGTCCCGTTTCCCGATCTGAGGACACTTTACCAGAGTACAGAAGGAAATTGAGAAAATTTTTAAACTGTAAAGTTTCTTTGCCATCTGCCGGCATGTCTCGTCTCTGATTTCCATGAATATTGCAAGGTTCCAGGGGGATTGAGAATGTTTGCTCGGATTTCAACGAGTAAAGACACAGGAGGAAAAAGAAACGTTCCCCATATTGTCTGCCTTTAGATAAGGGCAGACTTATTGCAGTAACGGGGGAAAAATTGCCATAAGAATTTACATCTTTGGGAGGCTCATAAATAACCTATACAAAATTTTTAACGTTTTCCACTATCGGTGTCCTCACTGAATAAAAAACTCTTTTGTTATCCGGTTTTTCCCCCCATCTGCAAATTCAGTGTCATACTGAAAAAAAACCCTCCCCCTCCCCAGAATTTAATTTTCGTTCTCGAATATTGTTATTTATTTAAATGAAACTGGATGTTTTCCAACAAAACAGTAAAAAATTAATTTAGGGAGTATTTTCACACCGTTAAGTGCATGTCTGTCGAGATTTTTCATTGTTGAATTATCTTTTAATGTCTTATGGGCCGCTGCTAAAAATGCATATTTAAAGCATTGAAGCCCCGTGTCAAATTTGAAGCCCTGAATTCCTTTGGTAGCTGACAAATCTGGGTGGCGATTTTATTCGTCGACTCCCCGCTCCCCTTAATATAAAGTTTTTTTTTAAATCTACTGAGATTCAAATCCATGTGTTCAATGTATAAAATTGTGGACCAAGTACCCCTGTCTCGCTAAATGTATCCAAAGTTGAAATTATTTTATTCACACAGTTGAAAAAGTTGTCTTCAAAATGGTTTAGATCTGGATAGGAAGCCAAGTTGCCTGTTAAAAGATGAAAACAAAAAATATCCCCGGATGTCTCATTTTGTAAGTAAACTTTTTGATTTACCGATGCTTTAATCCCCCCTCGACCACCCCAATTCAGAATCTGAAACTCAATTTTTGCTCAAATTTTGACGATATAGATATGGAAAACTTTCAAGGTGTCATATAAAATAATACTCGTGTTTTCCTCGGGACGGCTACAATCTACCCTGTATGTTTGCAAATGAATTAGAGGACATCATAACAAATAAAAATCACAAAATTCCGGGGACATAGCACTCTTTTCATGTTCTGCCCCTGTTTTTTCAGGACTCAATCCACGAAAAGTAAATCTGTTATTTAAAATGTCCCCTGAAGAATTAGTCGTTATTTTATTACTACTACTATATTGATTATGAAGTGGAATAGTGTAGAAGAATGACAGGGAACTTTCAATAACACCACCATAATCCCTAGTCTGTTCAATCATAGTGGAGGGATGTGCCAGGAGGTCTCTTAATACATATTCCATGGTGTTGGGGGAAAATCGATCGATCCAGCCTTTACTTTCTTGAGGTGGAATTTAGTTATGAGGCCCCGTTGGAGATACACTTTTAACAACACCTAAATTTTCACGCATAAGACTATCTACCTACCTCGGATCCTCAAGCATGTCAATATCGCAGGTTAAGTCCTTTAGGTTAGTAATTACCCCCAAAAAATGGTTAAGCAACCCTCTTTGCCAGTCCCAATTCTATAGAACTAGTGCAGTTTCATCTCTGAACGCTGCTGGGGGTGACATAATTGCCTCTGTAAATGCACTTGCTTTATCACTCAATGGTGTTAGTGGTAGTACTATATCTTTAATCTGTAGAAAAAAAAAGTTTTATTTTTTATTTAAAATAATCATTATTATTTTTTTATAGTTAATAAACTTTGTCAATTTATCATAGTCATTACCCCACCACCACCACCTGAACAATTAAAAGAAGAAGAAGAAAAAAGTTACATTGCCATATGTTTTTCATAATGTCAACTGAACATGTTAAAAAATATATATAATTTTATTTTTTTTGTCAGGAAAATGTAGTCTTATTCTTAGAAGGCTGAGTTAGAACAATAGAATTATAAAAAAAACTAATGGTTTTATTCCAAAAAGTTCTCAGAATAAAAATTCAAAATATCGGTCCAATTTGAGTGCTTGAACCTCTTCCTTATAACTCTCAAAAAAATTTAACCATCGTTCGACTGACGCGATATGCTCTATGAATACTTGTTCCTCAGCTTCAGTTAATGGACGCGAATCCCATATGCCGGCGGTTGGTGGTGTTACTTTCTCAATAATCCGAATTTTTCTATGTTTTTTGCCAACGGATTTGTTTGAAGTTGTGGATGTACTTCACCTGGGCTAAATATATAATTGTTAGAGAGAAGAACTTTTTTTCTCATCCATATCAACAATTAAAGTGCAATTAAAATGTTGGATGGTCCTTTTTAGAGCCCCCCCCCCAACCCCTCCCGGGGAGAACCTCTTGGGGGCGGGGAGTTTCCTTCGCGGTAGGAGGATCGATGCCCTTTTGAGTTGAGATATCTGACTTCACAGCACTATTAAAATAGAACAGCCTCAAATTCTTTTCTCGAATGCATCTTTCGACGAAAATAATTGCTTGAATTGAGTTTGCCCAAAATAATGTTTCTTCGCATCATTGTGAAATACATAATCGGTGATTATTAAAAAAAGACCTTCTTATCGCAAATACACATCCTGTCACATGAAACCCTACTTAAAAATTCAAAGCGGATTAAGTAACGATGGAGTATCTTGATAAACATGGGATATGCGCCACGGCTTAGAACAAAATATACAGTACTTTGAGAACGATCTGTGAAACAGTGAATTACTTGTTTTTCAAATAGTTAGTTTTTGTTTTTAAAAGGAACATTGGAATTATTGGATTAAAATGCGTCTTCGTTAGAAGTTAGAAGGTAAGTTTTTTTTTATAGAAATGAGTTACAAGCAATCTTTTATATACAACTAATTTGGTTAATGAAAGAAAATGCAATAGTTTAGAAAAACATTTTAAGTTTTACTCATCAAAAGCTATGTGCCTGAGAAAATTTTGTCTTATTTTTGAAAAAAAAATATATAAACTTACAAGTTCTGGCTGCAAATCAGAAGTCCCTGGCTTGGCTAGAAGAAGAGTTTTCCTTCTATCTTGATCTGTTGAGGTTGAGGCATTATGCGAAGCAGCCCATTCCCTTTTCAACTTCCTTCCATCTTGCGTGGAGCTAACACTGGCGTCAGAGGATCCTGGCATTAAAAGATTCGCGGCCATTGGCTGGTCCAGGTCATTTATAATTCTACCAGCATATTTGATAATAGATGGTCTTGTGGCTTGCATTAATGCAGGTTTGCTCCATTCAGCTTTATTTTCCAGAGGGGCTTATAGCACGTATCTTCTTCTTTATAAAAAAAAGGCAAAAATTTAGCATGAAAAAAAAAGGCATTTTGGGTTTGGAAAATAATTCAGTTTATGTTAGGCATCTAAAGTAGTGTAAAAAACATCTGGATTTCAGATTCAGGGGGTCTCAATTACTTTTTTGAGGAACTGAATCTTGATTCGAAAAAAACTGGGTTTGCCATGAATTTTTAAAAAACTTTGCTTGAGCCCTTTTTTTCTACTTTGAATATATTGTAAGATGCTTATCTTTCTGATAAAAAGCTGGCAGGGGGAATGGGTCCATTTTGGTCCTTGGGTCATAAAGATTAAGAATCCACGGATTATTCTGATTTAAACAGGGTGCAATATGTGTCTTTTTTTGCATTGAAAAAATGGTGTTAAAATAGGGGGAGCTGGAAATTTTTTTTTTTTATTCAATTAAATAAATATTTATATTTTCCTTTATTATCAAAATAAAATACTCATTGTTACAAATTTAGATTTTTTAGAATAATTTTCAGCTCTTAAACTAAAGTAAGCAGCATAGATTCTAAATTTTTTTGGTTCTTCTTCTAAAGACTAAAAGCACTATTAGGCTACTATGATCTAAAATATCACTGAAATACATTTTCCAGCAGTACATGGTAACGAACTATAAGCAAGGAACAAATCAGGCTAATAGTAACCGAAACTCTAAAAAGGAAGCTTTTGTAACAATTAATACATTAAAAGAATCAACATTTTATTCTAACCCCAAATTACCGATCGAAAGCTAAGCACTTTTTTAAAAATTTTCCTGATTTTCAAAAACATCCCTAAAAAGGCCCACTGATCTTGATAAAAATCACACCGTAAATTTCAGCCTATAAGAGAACTATGTAGAGGTTTCAGCTCCTAAACAATAGGCATCTAAGCGCATAAGTACCCTTAGTTCTAGTGTCTGTCTTAAGTAGTCAAAAAGATTAATCAGTAGCAAAGTGGTTGTTTCTGCCATTCTATTTTAATTTTTTATATACAATGAACCAAAATCAAAGTGAACATGTCTCTCTTTTTTTGAATATTTACTAAAATTGAAATACTCGGAATCATTTAATACTTAATGATGAAGGAAGCTTTTTAAAAGAGGTAACCACACTGTTTAAGGAAAGAATTTCTTCCTTAACCTATTGACAAGACAATTTCTATTTATTATAATAATAATGAGAGAATTTTACTCACCAGAAATTGCTTAGAATTATCCATTTTCTATGTAAATGTTCACAAAAAATGTCAGTAGTGTTAAGTTGAATAAACTATTCAAAACTGTTGAAGAATCTAATCTGAAACCTGAATATATACAAAAAATAATTGCATAACCGCGAAACAAGACGTGCTGGTTTTGGTTTATCACTAAAAAAAGACATGTATATACCTTGAACTAGAAATTGCGTAAATCTCTTGGCAAAGGTGTAATGACCTGTAGAATAGGACTACCAGAAAAACCTGTTTGGTACAGAGGGGCCATAGAATTCAAAAGGTCAACTCTACTCGTTTGATCATTTCCCAGTACTATTTAGTCTAGATTTACAAGTGTCACGCCAGAAAAAGCAAAATAAAATTGTTCGAGAGATTAAGCCTGAAAACATTTGGATGTTTAAAGAAGAAGTAAGTGGCAACACCTTTTGAATCTGTCTTGAACCCGGAAGCCCCATGTGAAGCTTTTGCGCAATTTAGTAGCATTATAACCACTGCATATGATAAAACTTGTCCGCTGAAGACACTTAGACAGAGACCAAATATGCCGAGAAAGCCATGGGTTGATGAACAGCTAGTGAACTTATTTGAGCAACGGGACAGTGCGTTTCAAGATTATCTGAGATCTACAAAGGAGGAAGATAATACTCATTTGAAACAGATTCGGAATATGGCAAACTCACTAAAAGGGAAAAAAAAAGAAACGATATTACTCGGTACTTTTTGAGGAAAATAAAGCAGATCCAAAAAGAACTTGGAAAGTTATCAATGAACTGGTTAGCGGGCCTTGGAGAACTCAAGATCCTCGAATTGAAATTGAAGGAGTGGTTGTAGTGGACAGACAAGAGTTGTGTGATAAGCTATCAAAGTTATCAATGAACTGGTTAGCGGGCCTTGGAGAACTCAAGACCCTCGAATTGAAATTGAAGGAGTGGTTGTAGTGGACAGACAAGAGTTGTGTGACAAGTTTGGTGATTATTTTACCAATGTTGGAACGAAGATACAAGTGGAAAATAGAAATTCCCAAGTTCTTGTGAACGGCAACTCGTTTGCTGGTGAGCGGGGCGTAGGAATGGAACTGAAATTTCATCCCCGTGATTCAGCAGAATAAACAAAGATCATCAGCTCGATTGGATCCAATAGTGCTGGGTTGGATGGTGTTAACCTGGAGACTATTCGATCCACTCTGGTGTACATTCTCTCTGTGCCAGTGCACTTAATAAACTTATCAATGGACAAGGGTGTTTTTTTCTAAATTATTGAAAATAGCAAAGATTCCCCTCTCTACAAAGGAGGCACTCAAATGGATATATAAATTTGGAGGCCTATATCTATTTTGCCAGTGTTTTCGAAATTTTATGAAAAATTTATCCATGGAAGACTTGATGATCACCTCACGAGCCTGCATGCATTGTCTGATGGTCAGTTCAGATTCCAAAAGGGCCGGATTTGACTTCGCATGCTGTACAACATCTTTTTGAAAATGTTAACTTAGCTTTAGAAAAGGGTGAGTATTGTATTAGTATTTCTTATAGATTTTTAAAAAGCACTTGACACCGTAGATTTCAGTATTTTATTGGATAGATTAAGAGATTTGGGTGTAAAAGGGAGATGTTTGGATTGGTTTAGTTCGTATTTAAATGGTAGGTCAGTGAGGGTAAATCTAGGAGAGAAGTTTTCTAGGTTTTTTCCTGTTTTATATGGAGTTCCTCAGAGTTCTGCTTTAGGACTCTTGTTGTATTTAGTGTATGTTGATAGTATGCGGTTCTACATTCCTGATGCGTCTATGACAGCTTTCGCCGATGATACAGCACTTGTTGTGGCAGCGAAAACTCTTGAAGAATCGGTCCAGAAAGCAAACAGAGCTCTGCAAGGGTTGAGTGAATTGGTAGGTACTAGCTTACTTAGCATTGACGTGGCAAAGAGTAATTATATTCTGTTCAATCGGACTGGTGTATCTCTAAATCTTCCCAGTGAAATAGGAATAAATGGTTCTGTATTAAAGCAGGTTGAGGAAGTGTGGTACCAAGGATTTATACTTGATCAGAACCTCAGCTGGAGAAGACACGCTGGTGTGGATGCGTGTAGCGCGTGATACAGAAGTTTTAAGTACAGAGTCGATTTTTAGGAAACTTATGATTTTGAATGTTTCTAAAAATAGTGATTTTCAAATTGGTATTTTTGTGTTTCAGAGTTTGAATGGTTTTGTGCCTGATGTTTTTAATAAATTTTTTCGTTTTAATTCATTTTATCACGGATATGCTACGAGAAATGCTGAAGACCTGGTAAGTGAGCCAAGAAGTACGGTTCGTTCTACCCATGTGACAAAGCAAACGGGTCCGGTGATCTGGAATACCTTTCCAGACTAATTCGGGAAGCGGAAAGTGTGCCGCAATTTAAAATCCGGTTAAAGAAGCATCTCCTTACGGGCAGTTGGTGAGTGTGGGACTGGATTGCGAGAGAGGATAATTTAAGTTCTTTTTTCCTGTTAATAATTTTGTTTTAATTTATTGCCCTGTAATTATTATTAGCATCTCTTTTTTGTTCTTTTTTTTGTGTTTATTTCAGTGATGATTTGGTTAGTTGTATAATTTAGTGATTGTGTACTGGTTGTGTTTTTCAAGCATATTTGTGCTGTGTTTATAACCGGTCGTCAAGCCGGCATGAATTATGTTTAATAAAGATGTTAAATCCTCAAAAAAAAATGTTGAATCCTGAGATAGTTTCCTTTGGTTTAGCTTAACACACCTCTCAACATATCCCGACATTTCGCCTTAATACCTTTAACGGACACACCCAAGTTCAAACATCTCCCCCCCCTTTTCAATGATAAATCCTGCAGGTATAAAATGGACATATTACATAATTTACATTCCTTGCCCCGGGGCTGTGGGGGTATGGCATCCCCAGAGCCATAGCTATAAGACATTGTGAATATTTTATGGCTTTTTAAGATTTCTATCAGTGTCAAGGAGGCATCTAAGAGGTCAAGAGACGGGGCTGTTTGATATCCGTTTCTTTTTAAACATCTCTCTCAACATGCCTTTAAAGTTTCAACTTAATGTTCTCAGAGGTTCCTTAGATATTGCTGATGTGTCCGTTTGACAAACCTCCTGTATATGCTGCGGTCTGATTTTGTTTGATATCCCCCTCAACATTTTCTGCAGGTTTTACCTTAATATGGTTAGCCTTTTTGAAGACTCGGGATCAAACATGCCCTCTTTTCCCAATGACCAACATTGTATAAAAACAAAGGACAACTTATATAACTTACAACACTTGCCCCAGGGGCACTGGGGGCTATGTCATTCCCAAAAGCAAAGTTATTTGAGTTTTTGACTATTTTGAACAAGATGGCTATTCAAAAATTTTGATCATTTGTTTTGAGGGAGGGCAGCTGAAAAAAGAATGGGAGAGAACTGGTTGCCTTCTCATCTTTTTTTCATATCCTCCTTAAAATTCAAATTTTAAACTTAATAGCCACAGCCGTTCTTGAGATATTGCAGATACACATTTTAGATAAACCGGATGCACATATTTTTTTTTTATTTTGATTAACATGCCCCTCAACTATCTCCAAAGTTTCACCTTAATACCCTTAACCTTGCTGTACACAATCAGAATTAAGCATCCCCCCTTTTCCTAATGATGAATCCTTCATGTAAAAAAAAAACAAATCACATTATTTTGTGATTCTCGCCCTAGGAGCTGTGGAAGGGGGGAGGCATTGCATCACTAGAGGAATAATTACTAGACCTTATGCCTGTTTTGAACAAAGTTTATTTTACAGGATTTCGATCAATGATGATGGAAGGGACTGTCTAAACAGAGCAAGGGGTTGGTTGCCATTCAATAGCTCTTCAACATCCCTTCGATATCCCTGTGATTTTCAACTTAATACTGTCAGCCGTTCCTCAGATATTACTGATATGCTCTTCTGACAACCAGCTCCCACACAGTATGTTTTATTGAGTTCGGCATCCCTCTCAAAGGCTTTGATGGAAGGGGGGGCTATGTGATCCCCATAGCGCTCTAATCACTTTTCAACTCCCCTCCCTCTGAATTTCCTGAAAGTTTCAACTCAACACCCTCAGTCGTTTTAAAATATTGCAGATTCTTCTTTCTGATAAACTGGATGCAGAGTTACCTTATGATGAAGTATAACACGCCCTTCAACATTCTCCAAAGTTTCACCTTAATACCGTCAGCCTTTTCAGATATACTCAGAATAAAAATTACCCCTTTTCCTGATGAAAAGTCCTGCGCATAAACAATGGGCAAGTTGCATAATTAAAAATCTTTGCCCGGGGGCTGTGGGGGCAAGGTATCCCTGGAGGCATATCTATTAGACCTTTCAACTCGTTTGGACTAAATGACAATTTCAAAATTTCGATCAGTGTTTATCAGAGGGGACACCTAAAGGGCAAGGAAATAGGGGTCTGGTTACCCTGCAATGTTCCTTCAAAATCTCATCAACATGTCCTTAAAGTTTCAATATAATATCCTCAGCCATTCCTTAGATATTGCTGATATTCCCTTTTCACAACCAGCAAGCTCATGGTATGTTTTGGTTCTGTTCGACATCCCTCTCAACATTTCCTTAAAGTTTCACCTCAATACCCAAAGCCTTCTTGGAGACACAAGATCAAACATGCCCTCTTTTCCAACAGAAAACCTTGTATGTTAACAATGGGCAACTTGCATAGCTTACAGCCCTCACCCCGGGTATGGGAGGAGGACTATTTACCTTTGGAGTATTTTGAACAAAATGGCTATCTCAAGTTTTTATCGGATGTATTTGGGGAAAAGAAGCGTGGAGAGGATGGGTGAGTTGCCCTACAACTACTTTTGACTCTTAAAAAAGGGCACTAGAACTTCGATTTTCCATCGAATGAGCCCCTTCCAAATTCTATACGATCACTCCTTCCGTAAAAACCTTATATGTTAACAACGGGCAACTTGCATAACTTACAGCCCGTGCCCCGGAGACTGTGGGGGTTTGGTCAACCCCAGAGAAAAAGATCTCAAAATTTTGATCGGACGCATTCGGGAAAAAAAAGGGTAGGATGGTTACCCTCCTATCACTTTTAACTCTTAAAAAGGGCACTAAAAAAGGGACCCTTCCAAAGTTGTATGACCGCCTTTTCATATGAAGTACCTCTGGAATTATGTACTGCCTCTGAAAAAAAGAAAACGATAAATAATAATATATTGAAGCCTTAATGGTCTTAACTATAGGCAACGCTATACCGTTGCCTCTAATTACAGACTGATGTTAACTTCGGATAGCCAAAGAGGAATACAAAAACTATTTCCCATTTCCAACATATTTTTTATTGCAAATCTTACAATTTTAAAAGAAGCCTAAAAAATAAAGAGTGTCCAGAAAAAGGTTTTAGCTTGTAGGCACACGATAAGGTGTGCTGAAAGTTTACGATTTTTAAAGTAAAAATAAGGAGAAAACACGAAAAAAAAGTGACCCAACCAGGATCAAATTGGTAAATAAATACTAATTTCATCATCCTGGCCAGGAAAATTTGCTTACAATATCTCCCAAGTCGGCACTCTTAACTCGTTGCGAAATATTTTTTTTTTCAACTTTAATAAGAATTATTTCTAAATATTTCTAGAAATATTTCTTTAACGAAATATTACAACATATGCAATTTTTTTTTTTTTTTTTTTTGTTTTTCCGTGTGTATTTTATCCTATCCTCTGAAAGCCTGAGAAACTAACAATCTAGGGAATCTAGATTGCTAACAAAAAAATTATTCATGAACTGTTCACAAGTTTGGGACCGATATCTTTTTATGTGGTTTGTGAAACCCATTGTTTTTAACGCTAAATTGATTTTTTTTTTTTTTTTAAATTAATTATTAAAAAATATTTCTATTTTTCTTCTCTTAAATAGCGAATAAGAAAACATATATGCAAGTAACCCATTTACCGTGGTTGTATTTGAATCGGAGTACAATTATCTGTTTCATTTCTTCCTTTCAGAGCAAATAATTGTTTTTGATCTTTTTTTTTTTTTTCCCCTTATTAGCTTCTTTTTATCCACTGCTCTAGCTTCTAGCTTTAACGACTCTTTTTCTTGGAATAGGTAAGCTGGAAGCTGGTTAGTTTCGCAGAGCAGTCTGTTCTCCAAAACTGACTGTGATCATATTCAGACAGTAATTACTCTAGCAGTTTTAAGCAGAAAATTTATGGTCAAGCACGGTTTTGTATTATTGTTTTCCTGTTCAAGCTAGAAAGAAGACGAAAAGAAATTGTTGAAAAAATAAGCTCTGGTAGCTTAATTGATTCGAGTGAGCTGTATCCAATTTTAAGTCTAGGTCTTGGTAATTCTTTTCCCAGTGCCACTTTTTGATAAAACTGAAGCGCAGACCAAAATCATGGCATGGTTCAAGTAAGCAAGGACGAGACTTTAAAGACGCTAAAAAGCTCAACGAATACTTTCGGGAATCTTCAGCATCTAGATTCCATCAGAAAATCCATACACAGAGCTTAGAAATATCGCTAATAGTGCAACTGCTTCTTCCCCGAATGTGAACGTATATAAAGCTGAGGTAGCTGGAAAGGTGCTTCTGGTTGAGATGCAGGGAAAAATCCTGGAGAATTATGTCTTCAAGAAAACGACCAAGTAAAACCTAATGAATGCTTAAAAAGCAGGGTTCTCCGTAGTTGAAAATATTGATCCAGCACAGCTTTTCTAGAGGTGCATAATATTAGCAATGCGATCTAACCTTCAAGAAGGATACTTCGAGTTCAAACTTTATACTTTTTCTTCTTTTTTTTAAGGTGAAGGGTTCATGAGAAAAGTAAGCCAGCCAGAACATGTCAAAGTAATTTTTCAAGCTTTTGCACCTGATAATTCGTCAACTGCAAGAGCTTTGGGTATGTTTTGCTTTGGATGGTGACTCTCTTCTTCATCGAGACGTGTGGAAGGTAGGATCAACTTATTGGGCACTCTTTCCTTCACTACAAACAAGCAAGGTGTCCGGGTGTTACTGTCGAGATACGGCTATGAGGATTTGACGGCTATGTCGTTCTGAGTTGTGATACAACCTCTCATCCACGCGGTATAGGGAAGGATAAGTTCTTCAAATGTATTTTTTTTTTTTTATACAAAAGTCTTAAAGATAGTGTTGCAATATTTTCTGATGGCATCACGTCTTAAGGTGACATAGTTGCAGCAGGAGAGAAGGGCAACTCTTTCTGAGCAACTCTGAAAAATTTTTGTGAGCTTTACCTCTCACAGAAATTATCTGTCTTGTCTTTGCTCTAATTATTCATGCCTCTCAGGTCTTCATTCACCCCCATCAAGTTAGTATATACCAAGGTACTACTTTGCGGCCTTTACGTTCCTTCCGGTTTTTCTGCTAGGTAAACAGGTCATTACACTCGGTCATTACACTCTTTGTCAAGAGGATTTGCGTAATTTCAAAAGTTCAGTGTCTTTTTTTTTAGTGGTAAACCCAAACCACAGAGTATAACTTGATTGGTGATTAGGATTTGAATAAAAAAAAGGGTAATTAGTAATTGGAAAATTTCTTAATGCTTTTACAATCGGAGATGTTTGATTAACCTTTTGCAAAAAAAAGGGGTAATGGGATATGCGAGTATTTGCAAAAAAGGAGTAATTAGTTAATAGAAATTTTTTTTAATGCTTTTACAATCGGTAGTGATTGCTTCGCCTTTGCAAAAAAGAGGGTTCGGTGAGGTGTTAGGTGTTGGAGATTTGCTGATATTTTAACTAATAATAAAAAAGATGGGTTTTGGATCTTATTGTCAATTAAAAGGTGGAAGACTTAAAAGTAGGTAGAGTGAGAGTGGGTGCAGGTAGGGCTGAATTAAATGAAGTTTCATTTAAAGGGGGGCGGGTACAGTTACACGGAGGTTTAGTTAAATGGGGTCGAATTGCATGAGGGTTCAGTAGCACAAGGGTTCAGTTACAGGTGGGTTCAGTTGTACAGGGTTTCGGTTATACAGGGGTTCACTTACATGGATGGATTCAGTTGAACGGGGGGGGGGGGAGATTTGCGATGTGGAGGAGAGGGGAGGATAGTGTACTGTAAAAAACGCAAGTGATTTTTTGGAGCGTATTGTAAATTTAAAGGGAAATGAATGAAAAGTGTTTTGAAGGAGATGGGTTGCATGGAGGGTTGAGTTGCATGAGATTTCAGTTAAAGGGGGGGGGGAGGGGAGGGGGTACAGTTACACGGAGATTTAGTTAAACGGGGTCGAATTGCATGAGGGTCCAGGAGCACGAGGGGTCAAGTGCGTGGGGGGTCCAGTTGTACAGGGTTTCAGTTAAAGAATACCTCCTCGACATTAAACCTAAGGACATTTATGTATTTGGAATCAGCGTATAAAGCCCAATCATTTTAATGTATCTATAATTATTAAAATTCTTTTTTTTAGAGTTATGGTTACTTTCGGACACACTCAAGAAGTGAATTTAAAGCAGATACAGGGACAGTGGAAGAGTTGTAGTCTAAAACAGCCATAATTGTAATTTCGGTTCATTTAGGGTTTCATTTATTTATCGATGCTGATTTGTGGCAGTTTCATGATTGGTAGATTATTTGATGTTATTTTTGCTAATTTTTTGTTTATCATATAAGGCTATTGCGTCTTTCTGAACTTTCTGTTGGAGGCAGGGGTAAGTATTTAGTTTAAATAATTCTAGTATGAATTTAGTTTTGTGGATGGTGTTGAAAAATGGTACGTGTTGAATATTTGGGTAAACATACGGTTAAGAAAAGCGTCAAAATAACTCTGGCGAGTTTTACTTTGTGTTCTGTATTTGGGTTTCTTGTATTTCAAGTTAGAAATTTTTTTTCTATGGTTTATAGTTAGTAGTGTCTGGTTTGTATCATTTGTAGGTGTTAATTATTCGGGTAATCATTCGACTATAAATAAGGCTATTGTGTCTTTTTGAACTTTCTGTTTGAGGCTGGGGTAAGTATGCAGTTTAAATAATTCTCGGAGGACTTGAGTGTTGTGGCTGGTGTGTAAAAATTGTACGTGTTGAATCTTTGGGTAAACATACGGTTAAGAAACGCTTCACTATAAATAAGGATATTGTGTCTTTCTGAACTTTCTGTGCGAGGCAGGGATAACTATTTAGTTTAAATAATTCTAGGAGGAAGTGAGTTTTGTGGCTGGTGTGGAAAAATGGGACGTGTTAAATATTCGGGTAAACATTCGACTATAAATAAGGCTATTGCGTCTGTCTGAACTTTCTGTTGGAGGCGGGGGTAAGTATTTAGTTTAAATAGTTCTAGGAGGAATTGAGTTTTGTGGATGGTGTTGAAAAATGGTAAGTTTTTAATATTTGGGTAAACATACGTATAAGAAACTCTTCAATATAAATAAGGCTATTGTGTCTTTCTGAACTTTCTGTGCGAGGCAGGGATAACTATTTAGTTTAAATAATTCTAGGAGGAATTGAGTTGTGGGTCTGGTGTTGTACTATTTTTAGAGGTAAATCGTATTGAACCCAGTATAATCTTACTCATGCTAGCTATTATTTCTGATCATTATGTTTGA
This sequence comes from Artemia sp. Qi Xiang Cuo, assembly GCF_049724085.1. Classification (NCBI taxonomy): domain Eukaryota; kingdom Metazoa; phylum Arthropoda; class Branchiopoda; order Anostraca; family Artemiidae; genus Artemia; species Artemia sp. Qi Xiang Cuo. Next base: position 45,046,606 of record NC_142811.1, on the reverse strand, counting down.
GGCTGGTGAAATTATGTAGTTTAAATTGATCTTTTCTGTCGTGAGTGGTGTGTATGATGTTTATCACTAATAAGTGTCGACTATGTGGGTAAACATACAGGTAAGAAACGCTTCACTATAAATAAGGATATTGTGTCTTTCTGAACTTTCTGTGCGAGGCAGGGATAACTATTTAGTTTAAATAATTCTAGGAGGACTTGAGTTTTGTGGCTGGTGTGGAAAAATGGTACTTGTTAAATATTCGGGTAAACATTCGACTATAAATAAGGCTATTTCGTCTTTCTGAACTTTCTGTTGGAGGCGGGGGTAAGTATTTAGTTTAAATAGTTCTAGGAGGACTTGAGTTGTGTGGCTGGTGTTGAAAAATGGTAAGAGTTGAATAGTTGGGTAAACATACGGATAAGAAAAGCTTCTCTCTAAATAAGGCTATTGTGTCTTTCTGAACTTTCTGTGAGAGGCAGGGATAACTATTTAGTTTAAATAATTCTCGGAGGACTTGAGTTTTGTGGCTGGTGTGGAAAAATGGTACTTGTTAAATATTCGGGTAAACATTCGACTATAAATATGGCTATTGCGTCTTTCT